>NW_028279995.1:0-264523 GCF_059751315.1 Micrasema longulum | reverse complement strand
TCACGTCGTCAGCAATTGCAATTTAAAGGTGTCGCTGACCATTGAGAAGATCTCGCCGAGAATAGACGTGTGGGGAGGAGCCGTAAACGAGGGCAAAGTGGCACACGATGACCTCCGCCCGGAAAGCCTGAGGCCTAGAAGACAGCGAGGACGCAGCCGCCCACTGGAGCCCCCCTCACAACCTGGACTGTGCTAGTCCCGTATCGGACTATACAGTGGTTCATCACCATCGTCTTCTGTAGACGGACAGGAGCCACAGAAGAACAGAAGTTTTACAAAGGCTTATAAAAAACTTGAGCATCCAAGAAAAAATGTTAATAATTGCAAAATATTTTATTTTTCTTTTGGAACTAAATATATAATTAAAAATTAATGATGTGTGTTATGATATTATTTGTAGGAGGGGTCGAAATATACATAATACAATAAACTTCCCTTCAATTACGACAGATATTAAATATGTATAGTCGCCGTTCAGGCAAAAGTCACTTAACCCAAAAAACATTTTGAGAAATCACATTTAAAAATTTTTGAGACCAAGGAAAAATCAGATGGAGGTTTTTTGTACAGAATATAATTCATTTGTATCTTTTTAATAAATTCCATTGGTAACTTTTTCTTTCTGATACATTTAAAATATCAGGAAGGGTTTTCATGAGAATATGTTTTAAACGTGAAAGAACGGGAATATTAGAAGTAATTATTAATTGTTGCGGTAAAAAAATTATTTTTATTTAAAGAAATATTTTTTAACATGTTCTTTTTTGTTTGAATATATAATAACGTAAACGCATGATAAAAAAACAAATAATTCAGATGTACGCAACTTTTTTCTAACTAAGTCACCGTGGTGAAGTTTTCCTCTAAACATAATTTTACACTTTGAATGGCGTATTCAACTCAAAACTGTTATTTTTAGGGCAAGTGACTTATATCTGATCTTGAAATTGAAAATAAATATACTATAGTCCTTAAAATATAGCTTGATTAGAATGACAGTTGTCAGCGAAAATGATGACTTAACTTTGTAGTGACATCTAAGGAGTGATTTATATATACACACGAAAAATCATTTGTATCTGGCATGTTAATTTATTTTTTTAATATAATGCTTGACATATAAATCAACATAATTATATAAAATCAGCTTTAAAACAAAAAAAAACTAAAATAACCTTAATTATTAACGACGTGCTTACAAGGTTATGTCATTTTGCAAAAATGTCAGATGTGGGACAAATTGATCAATGTAAATCAATTGAATAAAAAATAATTCATTTGATGTTGTTCATGAAAAAAGGATTTGATGTCTTATTTTTTGGTGAATAATTGTTTTAAACACACTATAATAGGCTTGTTTTTGCGTTTTTATATCAATTTTCGGAAACAGAGTTTCACGGTTGCACGAAAAAACTGATAAAATCGATTTGATCGGTACATGATCAGTGATCAGTAATTTTGGAAAAGTGATGGGTCATTAGTGACATTAGTTTGGCAGCTGTCATTTTAATAAAGCTATATTTTATGGACTATAATTCGATATATTGTTATTCTAATAACAGCAATTAACGATGACTTCGCACAAACATAAAAATTGCATGTTAATGAAATAAGAAGTTTTTTCTTTTAGTTTGTGTGAAATTCCTAGCTAATCGGGACCTGAAACGATAAACCTATGTATATGCATTGTAAAAACAGTGAAATAAATAATAATGAATTATCTGTCTCATTCAATATCTGTGGTTTAAATAAAAACGTCAATGACCAATGTCATCACTTTGCTAATATTTGAGGTTATGTAGAAATATTAAACGTAATAAATATGTTGTAATATTGTGATTAAAAAACATATCATTAGTAAGAAGTAAGACAAATTCTTTATCGATTGTTATATTTATGCAGTGTCTCTCCGAGGAACACTTTGTAAACAATGCTTGCCAATGTAAATCCAAATCTTTGCAGCCGAGCGACGGCTAATTATAACCCCTAAGGAAATTATATCATCGTCATTTCCTCATCCAAGTGGTGCATAGCGCGCTGAATGGTATCTCAATCATAGTCTCGACAGAAGGCCAGGTGATCAGTCTTATGCTTTGAGTGTAACTGATTGGAACCACCTTTAAACTCAACATTTCACGTTCATGTGCCAGGAATCAAACCCAGGACCTCATTTACTTATCTCCGCTCAATTTCCTAATTCAGGTATTTTAGCCGAGAGCGCCATCGATTCAAACCGGGGTTTCGGTTTTATCAAATGCCCTATGTACCACTGGGAGCGGAAAGGGGAATAACGATGACTATAAAAAACCCCAACTGCGCTTGAAAATGGTAATCAAGTTGCGGGGTTCGAACTCGCTCACCTGAGATTATATTGCCCGCTAGTTTTCAGCGCCATTTGAAATATCTGCCAATCTTGAATTTCCGAGGGGTTTAATCCGGCGATTGTCCGCAAAGGTTCGGAGACACTTAGATAATTGACAAGATAAAGCCATTTTAGAGTTTAGAAAAAATAAAATATTAAGTGTTACGAAGGCAAGCAGCCCTTTCGATGTGTGCTCCATAAAGCGTTCTTGAACCCATCAGACATTATTAATTTTAAAAGGAATCGGCCAGTGATCAGGACAGGCTGAGCCACGGTTAGATGGAGACTATCCTAACCAGAGGATGCTCCGTATTCATTTTATAATTCACTAGTTTTATATAGATTCCCTGTTATTAAATATATACGGATGCCCAATTTCAAAAAAAGTCCATTTTTGTAGTTCTGGGATATTTCAAGATTAAGTGTTTATTTTGTTGCTGAAATGTTAAATGACAGAATTTCGGAAAATTGAAAATACACGTTGTAAAGTTTTTCTTCATCTATATTTTAAGATAAAAAAAATACAAAATTGTTATTTGTTCAGTTACAAAATTATTGCTTGTAAAAAGTGGACTTAAGCATAAGGCACAAACTTTTTAAAAGCATTTAGAGGACTAAGGGATTTTTTCTAAGGGAAAAAACTCTTAGACCAAGATATTTTTAGGACTTGGGAATTTTTTGAAATTGAAATAATATTTTCAAATACAAAATTCGATATGGGTATTCTTTACCGAAAAATTAATTAGGTAAATGTAGTTTGCAAAATGCTCTATATGGCAGTGTTGCCAACTCAGAACCGATAAAATTGCACTTGGGCATTTTTCGAAATTGGGCATACATATACTAATTTATACAATAAATTTATTTAATAAGTAAATAAATAAATTAAATAAAATAAATCTTCAGAATGTCATTGTGGTATTGTTTGATAAACTTTTGTACAAGTATTGTATCAAAATAGCATAGAATAAAGCTATGTGGGAAATAATGCCATTTAAAATGTTTTTTTTTTTTTTTAAATAAAAAGAAATATTTGCGTTCTTATGATTTACCCAAATATTTCATTTTGAGGGCCATTTTCAACGAGTTGTAAATAACTCACTATTAGAAAATGGAATAGAGTTGGGGTAGATTGGGATTCGAACACTAGCCACAGGACCACAACCCGATTTATATATATAATGTACTTATATGCGGGTACAAATTAATGAACATTTTTTGTAGATTACCTATAAAATAAATCACCGCTCGCACTGTCATTTATGTTGGGAAACATTTGCAGTTGTTAACAGTACATTTCAGAATGGAGATGGCCGTTTTTGTTTTACGCCTCATATAAATTAAAAATAATTGATGTCTGAGGGGCTCAAGAGTCATCCAAAGGGTTCTTGCAAGTCATCCAAAGGTCGTTTTCCCTAGGTGAAACAGACAACTATCTTGCAAGTTACATAGGCAAATTAGAACTATGTTTATACCACCAATATTCTGCTTTAGATCTTTAATTTTAACAATTTATACAGCGTCATTTTTATAATAACAATATTTATATTTTTACATTGTTTGTATTCTTTTTTTATACAGAATAATGTTCCTTCACTGGGGTGTCCCGTGCCGAGGGAAACATTTTACAAAATGTAAAACATGCATTAATTCAGTTAATTAACAAAGTTAACATAATAATAGTAATAAAAAAAACGTAACTAATCCAATTAACCTAATTATCATTAACATAATAAACAATAAAAACTAAAATAATCATAAAAAACATAATCAATTTATTTAGACCAAATTTCATAAACAGTACACATTTTATCTACTTGGCTTGATCCACTCATCGATCCGTGCGCAACCCACCTCCACTATCCATTTCTTAATAGCAACTTTATATTGTGAGAACTTACTAATTGTCCTTATGGATAATGGAAGTAGATTGTACACTTTAACCGAGTAGTAGGCCAATCCTCTTTGACCGAAGGTTGTATTTATTTTTTTATTATTTTGCAGCATCAGGGTGGAGTATCTAGTGACTCTTGTATTTGAAACGGAAGGTAGAGAATAATGTTTACGTGCGTAAAGTAACAGAGCTTTTACATAAAGTTGTTTTATAGATTTGACATTGAGATTTTCAAATATACCGAGGGAGCTAGTTCTGATTGGGACTCTTTAGATAATTTTTATTAAAGCTTTTTGTGCAATTATTATTTGCTTGATCAGTGTCATTTGCATATCCTCATCCAATTACTCCATATTCAAAAACTGATTGAGTTATTGCGTAATATATCTTGCAGCCACAGAGCGCACGGACGCTCGTCTCGGCCTTACATACTGCATGTATCTCGACATTTGTGCATCTATAGTACATAGTTTTACCACGCATTCGCCTGAGAGATCGCACTTCGGTATTTTATAGTGAAAATGGCGCTGTATAAGTTATCCATATGATTTAAGCGGGCTCAAGTGTCCCATCGTAGACATCTATAAAAATATAATAAATATTTTTAAATGTTAATAATTATTAATTAGGGAAAAATAAACGAATTGGCAAAATTAGCGGTTTTTTATTTACTTACCTGTGTAGTGTTTTACAGACTAAAATAAAACAAAAGAAATTTATCTAAAATTATATTTTACAACCTTAAAAAATATTTAAAAACAAAACTGGCTCGCGCTTATACTTAAACAACATTATACATAAATTACGACAGAGATGGAGAACCGATTAAATTAATGTAATTTAAAATGCCAAGCTCACATCACAACCATCGCCGAGAAAGCAGAGTCAATAATTTACTCAACAATGTTTGAGTGTGTCCAAATGCTTGCAGACTGGCTGGATTTCCTCCCTAGGGAGTTATTCATATTTAAATTTATTTTAACGGAGAGGGAAAATTTTTTTGAGAAGGGGATATGGAAGTCTAGGCATTTACAGGGCTTATGACCTGTCATCAGCTGGTTTAAGTGGCCACTTTACACACTGTGTAACATTCACCATTCTGCCCATGTTTGAACATCCACATTTCCTCGACTCTTCCATCTGTTGACTTTTGTGAAGTAAAAGAGCTGAAATCATGTGGGTGAGATTCATCCGGCTGAACCAAATCACTACTAGGCAACGCCTGAAAACAATTTTTCAATTTTTATACTTCTTCTTTTTCCAGGTAGTAATTCAACAATGTTTGAGTGTGTCCAAATGCTTGCAGACTGGCTGGATTATTCATATTTAAATTTATTTCAACAGAGAGGAAAAAAATATTTGTGAAATTTTGTAAAGTGGCCACTTAAACCAGCCAATGATCTCAAAAATGTTTTCCCTCTCTGTTGAAATAAATTTAAATGATTTACTCAATTAAAAACGCATTCTAAAATATTGCTCCAGAGATATTTCTCAAAATATACAAGACCCACGTAAGATATCAAGTATGGCGTCCCTACTTCACTGAAGAAATCGAGCTACTGGAAAAAGTCTAAAGATGTGCTACAAGAATCCCCAAATTACCCGAAAGATACGGTTTAACTCACACTAACGCATTTAAAATCTACAGGATGTTGATTTAAAAAAATGTTGTTTTAAATTTTAACCAAATGTGTTTTTTTTTTAAAATTCGGTGTTGGATTAGAGGGAGGTGTACATGAAAAAAAATATTCAATGGGTTAAGAAATTGTAATAATTAATTTACAAAAATACTTTGTTTCATTATTTTATATTTTTAAATGTTGCATTTTACTAATTATAGTCCTTCCAAGAACAAGGGGCAATTTAAATTTGAAAAAATGTTATTTTTTTTATTGTCTACTCTAGAACTTGAATGCGAAGTAGTGTAGATTGTTTTAAGTATATAAATAACAAAATTTATTGTTTAATAATTAGTGTGCATACATATTTTTTTCTGTACTGTGCATTTTAATTACATTCTATAAATTATTATTTTATTTATTTATTTATATATACGCCCAATGGGCATTTTTATGGACACATTTATACACAGAAAATTATTATAAAAAAAGTAGAAAGACTCGATGGTTTATAGTAGACTTTGTGGGAGTGGAAGCGGGAGAGAGGTGTTTATAATTGAATTTGATTCAGTGATCGTTTGAAAGAAGACAACTTGTTATCAAAGAAATCAAGACTGGTATGTTTGTTGGCAGACCTGAGAATTCTGGGCATAGGGGAATGGAAACCATAGTTAGTTCTATAGTTATCTGTATGAAAGAGTAAGTTTTGTCTGAGGTTTCTAGTTGGGATATTTAATTTTATCGAGATCAGTAGTTCAGGCGCATCAAAGAGTGAGTTGAGAATTTTAAATAGGACTATAAGGTCGGATCTTTTTCGACGGTCTCGAAGAGAAGATATATTTAAGCTAGTTTCTAACTCATTATACGTATATTGGTCTCCGGATAAGCCCAGCCTCCAGCCTACCTTTCCTAAAAATCGACGTTGAACTGATTTAATATTCTTAATTTGAACATCATAATACGGAGACCAGATAACAGAGGAATAGTCTAGGTGCGGGCGAACTAGGGAACAGAAGAGGGCTTTAAGGGTGTTGATATTTTTGAAGTCAGTTGTGCTTCTGTTAATAAAGCCAAGGAGTTTGAAGGATTTATTGATAACATGTTCAATATGAATTGTAAAAGAAAGTTTAGTGTCAAGTATAATACCTAAATCTTGTATAAATTATTATGATGAACACAAAATATTAAATAAAAAACATGCTTGTTTAAAAATAAATACTCGTAAATATATGACATTTTCTTAAGTAATTGTTTTTTTTTCGCTCTAATTCAAAAGAGATAACATCAAGATTTTTAAAATCAGTATTCTGTACATTAAAAATGTTTTTGTGTAAGTTTTGCGAAAGCGCCATCACTACACAATCGACCAATTCATGATTTGATTAAATGAAAATACCTACATATTTATAAACCAGTGTTTTTAATCCATAACTTAATACTCGTAAATATTATTATATTTTTACTACTAAGAATTGCAGCGAAATTCAGACGAACGCAGAAGCATCCTGTGTATATTGTATTACCATATCATTAGCCACTAATAAAGCAATAAGTGTCTATATCACGCACATAAGCGCGAGAGAGACAGAGATTATTTTCATAATGCGTATGTCATACCATGGGCTTATTCACGGATACTACGCAATGCGTATGTGTAAGTATAGCGCACGCGCCAGCTTATAAAAATCCACCAGTACATACGCAGGTCATATAACTAGCGTGCACTCCCGCTTACTGCCAATAACTGACTAGATGAATTTCTTCATTTTTTTTGTCTCTTTCGCGCCAACACCGGCGACAGAACGGCGTCTCTGTCTTCCTCGTTGTAAGTTATATTCTCGTGCTCTTTCATACACAGTAAAACAGATTTATTGCAGTATTAGCGTAACTTTCATTCGTACAGCTATTCTTTGCGGAATAAGAATAAATACTTATTGTACTGAATTCCAGCATATTTCTACGAATTTTACTTTCCAAATTTGATGTGAAAATGTTCATTTGAAGATTACAAAAAATACTACTTTATCATTTAAATAAATTAACAAGATATATCAAGTCGTGTATCGTGTGTAGACTCATATTACATCGCAGCCACACGAGAATTGATTTTTATACGTGGAACGTATACCCCCCGCATATAAAGAGGTTTCAGTGTAATTCCATTTTGTTCACCTCTCTCCATCTCTGCCGAGAAATCTATCAGCACTTATAATAATTCACCCACGGACATATAATAAATAGACACGTTATTCTCGAACTAGCCGCATCTCGTGTGAGATAGCAAATCACCATACACATGCAGATATTATTGTGAGGAAAGAGATACATCATGTTTTATTTTACAATTTTAAATTAAAAAAATTGTTACAACATTTTGAGTTTGTCCAAATAATTGTAGACAAAAGACACATGAAACTGGTTAGGAAAAATTAATTTTATTTTCAAAATCAATATGGATATTGTGGAAAAATATTTTCATTTTCAATTTTTTAAATAGACAATTGCGACGTCGAGATTCGTGACTATGTTCTATTTCAGTTTAAACGGCCACAAATAAAGTTTAAAATTTAACTCGATCGTACCGTGTTAGGAGCGTGGCCAATGCAATGAGCTGTTTTTGCCAGATTTTTTTTTTTCATTAAAACAAAAATAAATATTTGCATTTGTATAATTTACCCAAATATTTCAATGTTAGGTCCATTTTCAGCCAGTTGTAAATAACTCGATATTGAAAATAGGAATCAAGTTGGGGCAGAGTGGGGTCCGAACCTCGGACCTCCGATCCGTGAGTCGGCAACACTAGCCACGGCACCGCAGGCCAATTCTGGCGATTTTTCTAAGAATTACCAGAATTATCCCTCCAGACGCTTCTGTTTGATTTTGTGAGGAATTAAGAAATAATAGAATGGACGCAGCAAACTCCAGTGATAATTGTCTCTGAGCAAAAGCATATAGTTGACTGGCATTCTTACGATTCACTCGAAGATTCCAATTTTGGAACCATCTTCAATGAGTTGGAAATAACTCACTATTAGAAAATGGGAATCAAATTGTGGCAGAGCGGAGTACGAATCTCGGACCTTCGATCCGTGAGTCCGCGACACTAGGCGTCAGGTTCCCGACGCCCGCTGCTGACTGCTCGTCGGCAGTTCGTGTACGAACTACGGAACGCGACGGAAACTGACTCGGGAGGACGCACAGAAGCTGGCAGCTGACTGAAAAGCCTGTAGGCTCTTTGGGGGCACCATATTTTTTGTAGTTCCGTTTTTCTGTCTTAAGTCAGTTGGAGAATGAAGGAAATTACCCACAAACTAAAATACATGTCTATTTAACTATATGTACATCATTGCCTCCATCTCCGAGGCTTGATCGCTGAATGTCCCAGTGTCCAGATGTTGCCGAGGCGCACTACCCGCTGAGGTCGCCGTGGTCAAATAGGTCCTGGTCGTATATGGCCGCCCGGACGGTTCTTCCGCCAAAATATCTTCCGTTGAGAGCTTCCACAGCAGATTCGGCTTCTGCAACAAAATCAGATCATAGAATTAAGAAGTCCAGAAACCGCATACGCACATCAAACAGAAGGCGACTAAACTACTCATAAATGAGTAGTTTTACGTTTACCATTAGTTTCTTTGTAGACGTCGCTCAGTACGCAACTCCTGATTTGAATTCAACTATGCAGTGTTGTGGCCTTTTAAAGTGTAGAAATACTGCTAGGATCTTAAAGAAACAGGATGGGATCACATTTCATGTGTAATTAGCATTTTTGTAAATGCATTCTCCTCAAATGCAACCCTGGTGGATCGATGAATAAAACATTTATGCTCCTTACTTCTTTTTTACATATTAGATTAAAGATTTTAATATCTACGAACACGCACAGTGCAAAGATCTATATTTCTCTGAAAACCGCACGTAAATCGGTTAAGCCATTTAGGAGGAGTTCAGCGACATCACACGTACAGAGGAATTATATATATATAAAGATTTTTGAGAAACTTGGTAGCACAACAATTAAATGTGAGAAAACACTTTTTGTATCCAATTTCCCTAGACACTGTATTTCTTAGGGGGTTCGGTACACTCACCGGCCATGGTGGTGAACTCGACGAAGATCTTGACTATGACGGTGGAATGGGGAATGTCAGCCTGCTGCTCGTTGTAGATAATGACGCGGCCGACCTCCCCGTACTTGCCGCACTCCTCTTGGATTTCTTCCTGCAGGCTCTGGTCGACGTCCTCGGGACCGACCTGGAAGCAGACACACGTGGACAACGAATACTTATAGATTTTGTTGCGTAAGCTTCGAACGAGCATAAGTAATAGCGCTTGGGCCGGTTACGGTTGGCGCGTACCATATTGCTGAGTATGACGACGCGGGACTCCTTGGTCCTCATGAGGCGCTGCATGACGAGGTGGCGGGCGCTCTGTCCCTTGATGCTCATGCTCTCCTGCTGCTGCAGGGTCTGCGGTTCCCCTCCGGCCAGCAGCTTCCTCTGCAGCTGCTCCTGTTGCCGGGCGGCCTCCAGCTTCCTGAAACACGCCATCGTGTCCGTAAGAAATCAAAAGATTTATCTCGATGAGAAGGTTCGGCGAAATTGGAAGGCCATAAAAAAAGGTTTTCTTAAAATATTTATATTTTCTTTGTAATGTTATATCCGTGCAATCAAAATTGATTTTAATTTAAGAGTCAGATGTTAAAAACGTCACTTTGGATCATTCCAAATAAAACCAATATTACTGATGACCGAACTGTTCATTCTATAATCTCTATTTTTTTTGCATCCTCTTTCACAAAAGTAGCTGATCGATTATGTAATAATCTACCCAATGTCAGAGACATCATTATTTACATTCAAATCACGTATGAAACGTCACTTTCTAAATAATTTTTTTTATAAGAGTTTTTCCTTCCCTCCCCTCTTCATAGTATAGTGTAGATATTTAGTCAATTTTTATTTCTTTAAAAAATATTTATTTATTTTATTTTATTTGGGATTTTTACAGCTATTACATAAACAAAATAAGTAGAAAAATCTTAACAATGCTAAAGCCAATTAAAAAAATCAACTGTAAATCTAATGACACATAATATAGAAGAAAAGAAGTTTAGTAATTGTATTTGTGTGACGTATGTATTCATGTGTATGTGAATGTGTGTATGCGTGAATGAATGAGGGAGAGGATACATGTGCGTGTGGGAATGAATGAGGGAGAGGGTGCGTGTGTGTGGGTGCGTAAGTATAAAAAAATAATCGTTTAAAACTTGTAAATTGTATTAAAAATGGTACAATAAAGAGCTTAGTAAAAAGTTAGAAACCTTTTTGTTAAAATTCAAATGACGAAATGATATAATTTTTTTTTTTTTTTTAAGTATGTTCAATTTCAAAACCGTTTTTTTCAAAAAAACAATTTTATTTTAAAATTTAACTGATTATGTATACGTCATTTTATTTTTTTTATTGAGAGTTTTACAGTATATACAGGGGGTTCTTTAAACTCTGTCACATCCGAAACCACGATGATCAGTATGACCAAGAAGACATATTGGCACAATAAATTAATTTTTGACATGTCCATCTTCGAGTATTTGTTGGATTTGATCATGCCATGTCTTTCTCGGTCTTCCTCTATTTCTGCATCCATCAGCATTCGCATTGTAAATATTCTTAGCCGTTCTCTCGCTGTCCATTCGCTCTACATGTCCAAACCAACGCAGAGCTCCTTTCTTGATTTTGTCAATAATGCTCGTCTCAGCCTTACATGATGCACGGATCTCGACATTTGCGCATCTATCGTACAAAGTTTTACCACACATTCGCCTGAGAGATCGCATTTCAACATCATCCCTGTTTTTCCAAGTCCATACTTCGCTCCCATACATCAGGGTCGGGACCGGGACTCCGTTGTGAACTGCTAATTTTACCTCTTGTGACAAACATTCATTTGCCGAGGTTGATTAAAGTGCGCCGTTCAGTCTGTTCCCGGCACTCACCTTCCTTTCAATATCTTTCTCAGTCATTCCATCCCTAGTAAACATACATATGTATGTACATCAATGTTTTGTTTTATAATGAAAAATGAAAATATTATAGTATAACTATAATATGTTCATATACCACAGATTTTTTCTGATGGGGAAAAATCAGCGTTAATCTTTTTAAATATTTTTAAAGTAATAAGCAACAAAATATTTGTTTTTGCAACTTGTACTGCAAAAAAAACATCCGGAGAATACGGTGATCGTTGGATGCTATTCACTGCGTGTTTGGTCAGTCAGCCACAATGCGCGCCCTGTGGGGGGGTCGTTATCATGGTGCAAAATCCTAGAGTGGGTTTTCCATAATTTCGGTCGCTTTCTACGCCTTCCTCTTCAGCGATCATTACCTGATGGCGATGTTGTTGTTGCTGTTTCCGTTGATCTGCGTCGGCATCTGAAGGGGGGGCGCAGCTGTCGCGGCGGGGGGGGCGGCGGCGGTGGGCATGGCTGGAGTCACCACCGTCAGCGTCGGCGCCTGATAATGCAAAAAAAAACGGAGGAATAGTACACAACAACATTTCGAGTTTGGCCAAATTTTTGAAGACGAGCACTGAATTCAGAAAATCAGAGGATATTCTGTTAATGAAGCCGAGTAATTTCAGTGAGTTATTTACTGTATTATCTATATGCTCGTTGTATGTCAGTTTATAATCCAAAACCACTCCTAATTCTCCTTGATGTTTGTGAAGTAAAAGAGCTGAAAACCTAATTAATGCGGGTGAGATTCATCCGAGGTATCAGATAAATCGTCACCTTGTCTTTGAAGGCCGTTTACACGTGGACAACACGATACTGTTCTGTCCCAAGGCTTGACCATTGTCCGTGTGTAAACAGCAATTTGTAGGACACAACGTTGTTCTGAGACATTTTCACGGAGATAGACGGGCGGGTTATCTCCACGGACAGGACCTTACGACAATAGCGATTTGCTCAACGCGTATTTTTTCTGCCGAAAACAGAGGCGGAAAAAATTTCTTTTTATTATTTAGTTTGTTGTCATTAAAAAAAAATGTGAACTCGCTCATAATAAACGCCGTCATGTATTCATTTTTTCAGCGTTCACGAGTGAACTGGGGCTGAATTTTCGTACGTTCGTCCTGAGCGGTTGAGGCAGCTCACGGAGCTGGGACAAGACAATATTGTCCAGTACATTGTTAGCGGATTGCAGTCCCTAGGCAGTTATTAGGATTTCAATTTACCGTGACAGAGAGGGAAAACGTTTTCGAGAAGGGGATGTGGCAGTCTAGGCATTTACACAGCTTATGACCTGTCGGCTGATTTGCAGAATCCATTTAATTAATTTTTTTAAATTATGAATTAATAACATCATCATCAATCTAGGACACAAAGTCAAACTTGGTAAAGATAACCAGATAGCGGAGTTACCAAGAAGAATAGGGCTAAGTTGGGCTGCTTTCGGCAAACTTTAAAATATTTTTGAAAATTAACAAGTCCCTATATGCTTGAAAAGATAAGAATATGAATCGTGCATATTGCCGGTCACAACATACAGACTAGAAACCATGTCTATAACACAAAGAAGTAGCCAGAAATTAAAATGCACCCAACTATCCATGGAAAGACAGACGCTCGGTGTATGTCTAAGAGACAGGTAAAAAATTAAGAAATAAGGTGTAGAACCGGAGTCGTGGATATCATGGATCGTGCAGTGAAATTGAAATGGCAGTGGGCAGGACACTCGGCGAGACAAAATGATGGCAGGTGGACACCCAGAATAATAAAGTGGAGACCGCGGGCAAACAAAAGAAGTGTTGGAAGGCCACAGAAAAGATGGGTCGACGACATTGCCTCTATTGCCGGTAGAACGTGGATGATGAAAGCGGGCGATAGGAAGGAATGGAGACGTTTGGAAGAGGCCACCATCCGGCAGTGGAGAGAATCCCCTTTCTGCACCTAATGGTGCATAGGGCACTGCATTGGTATGCGGTAGACCAATCGCATACTTTTTTGTTACATGAAGATAAGACGATCAGTCTTACGCTTCAGGTACCAGTCCAGAGACGCTGTTGGATCGAAAAATTCATATTTACCGGAATGGCGATTCCTGGCGGCGGAATGGACGGCCGCGCGGTAGGCATGACTCCCAGTGTGCCTGCGGACAGAAATACATATATGTTATTGTCGTAAGTGTATTCTTCGTCCGGGCAGAGCTGATCGCAGCGAGAGTACGTCAGGAATGAAGGCAATTTACCTGGCGGCGCAGTGGTCACCACGCTGCCCAGCACCGTGGGGTTCATCAGGGTCGGCATGGCGGGGGCGGGAAGAGCCAAGCCCGGGTGCATTTGAGACAAACCTATGAATGAAAAATACGATGAGCTCGCCCAAAGTTTGTAGGCAGAGACGGGAAACAGAGGGTGTCAAAAATGCTCGCATTTGTCTACTCTACATTCCATTTCGAAGGCTTGTAATCAAATAAAATCATTTATGTAACGTAAAAGCAAACGCAACATCTTGACGAGCAGAAAATTTTCTTTCAAATGACATATACGGCTGTCATAAGGAAGGACGCATGTTTTTGGAAGGTGTTTTTTTTCTATTTGTAACTAAAATGGAAAGAAAAAATACAATAAATAAAAAATAATTAAAAACTCACCGAGGCCCAAATTGTTGCTGACGGGATCCATCTTTACTTGCGCAGTTGCGGCCGCCACCGCTGCGGCTAAAAATCACAATTTTCTCAGTAATGCAATTTCCTACTTTGCCTAGTAAAAATCTGCATCATTTGAATAGAGATAATAGCACTTTTGTGAAAAGAGTGAACAATCAAATCTACACAACAGTAGTACTGGTGTTTTAGAACAAGCTGTTTCAGTAGTGGTATACCGGGGGACTCTGATGTGTTTAGCATTAATAGAATCTGAATATATTAACAAAATGACATTCATAACTCAATTTTGCAAAAATGTGACTTCTAGCCTTTTAGCTTTAAGGTACAGAATTAATGAATTTATAAAATTAAAATACTGTATTTATTAAGTTATATTTATTTAAAGGAACTAGATTTCTGGAGGCATTAATCTTCCCATCAGCAGCGATTTTTGCTTTTTCAGCGTAAATTTGCTTTTTCAATTAAAATTCCCATCTATATAAATTCCCAAATATTTAATTGAATCTATTCTGTCCAACGATTAAACATTATACATTGCTGTGTGCATCTAGTTGACATCAACTGAACTAGCACTGGGCCATTCCATTTCTCGAAGTACTTCCCGGGGTCGGATGAGAAGTGAGAAGGAGGCAGGACCTCTGAGACGGCGGTTTTCATTCATAGTGAACAATGATTTCAACTTGGGTACATTATATTGCTCAGTTAAGATTTTGAATGTTTCAATCTAGTCACTACATTGCCTGCGCTCGCAGTGAACTCAACCCGAGTTCCCTCAAACAGTCCTCGTATGATTTATTTCTTAGAGAAACTACCATTTCAGTTGCTCTTCTCTGGACTTGATAATGAAAGTTTTTTGCATGAAAGCGCCCAGGTTGGGTCAGCTGAACATAAAATTGTCATTTTTTAATATTTTTTTAATTTTTTTTTTGTTTTTTACAATAAACATTTTAATAAAACAGAGTATTAAAAAAATAAAGCATAATTACAAAGCAATGAAATACATATTAATAGTAAACAAAAAAATCCCACAAAGGCATGGCCTGTTCGTGGATATACAAGAAAATGTTAATGAATTTTCGCTCCTGTAATAAATAATAAACAGTTATAATATTTTTGTGTAACACAAGAAAGAAAAAATAAAATATTCTGTAAAAGATAATATGGTATTTTTTTTTTTAGCAATTAAAAAAGGAAATAAAAAATATTTAAAAAAAAACACAAAAATATTCCTTATTATTAAAGGGCAACAAAGTAACTCATAGAAAAAAAGAGTTCATATCTTTAGTTTGAATCCAGGATAGTGCGTGTTTTTTAAAAGAAGGAAAATTTTGAAAGTTTGGAATCAATGAAATATTATTAGTAAAAAAAGAATTAAAAACTTTTGGGCCTATATAATATGCATGTCTCTGTGCGAGCCTCGTTTTACAATGTGCTTTTTCTAACACACAATTCCTTCTTTGACTTGATCTATTTGAATTACTTGTAAATAAATTTTGGTTCTTAAATATATATTTTAAACATTGAAAACTATATATTTGTCTTAGGATCTAAAAGTTTAGCTTCTTGAAACAATTGGAAAGAGGGGAAAGTGCGATTTTTGTGAAGCATTATTTTTAATATAAATTTTTGAACAGTTTCTAATGGTTTAGTATGATTGTTGTAAGTTCCCCCCATCCAATTATTCCATGGGAAAGCGATGACCTTGCTAATGATAATCTCACCGAGGGCGACGGCGTTGCTGGCGACGGCGTCCATGGCCTGGATCTTGGCCGTGGCGGCGGCGGCGGCCACCGCCGCGGCCGTGGGCATCATGGAGTTGGTGGCCGGGCCCGTGAGGGCGTTGGGGGGCGTGATCGCTCGCCCCACCCTGCAATGCGACAACGGTCAAATTAACAAAGTAGAATGAGGACGTCCGGTGGTTTTTTAAATGTTTTTATTTGTTAATAGACTATTGAACTAAGCAAAAAAAAATTTTTTCGAAATTTGTCAGCGCTACGATTTTTTTAAGTTTTGCAGCAGCGGCCTCCGTGGTGTAGTGGTCGAGACGCTGGACTCACACACGGAAGGTTCCGGGTTCGATTCCCGGTAAGAACACAACAAAATTAAAATGTAATTTTTCTCAAGCCTGGGTGTTCTGTGATGTAATTTACCACTGTAATTAGGCCTAATGGCCTGTTGTGGTGCAAAAATAAATAAATATTGAATCTTACAATTTTATACAAAAATTAAAAACAAAGATTAACAAAATAAAAATATATAAAAGATTAACACTATACTATGAAGAGAGGAGAGGGGATGGAAAGGAAAAAAGAAGGATAAAGGAACAATTTAAATATTTAGATAGTGACATTTCAATCTCGACTTAAATGTAAATAAATAAGGGGCGTCTCTAACATTAGTGGGTAGATTATTCCACAATCAAGCGGCTACTACTGTGAAAGAGGAGGCAAGAAAATTAGAGCGACGACAGGGTATTAAAAGGGTTCTCTCGTCACTAGAACGAAGAGATAGTCCGTGTTGTGATGGAGGTTGGAAGAGCTCTCTCAGATAAACAGGCGAAGTGGGATATTGTGAAGAAGTGACAGAATGTAAATGATTCTTCTATGCCTGATGCTGAGCCAGTGTAGTTGCGTGCGCTACTCGGTTATGTGGTCAAATTTGCGAAGATCAAAGATATAACGTAAACTAACATTCTGCAGAATGTTCCTCTGAAGTTTCGCGGTCTGGCCCTGAAAAACCGTGCATAAATAAATAAAAAAAATGGAATGGTTACCTCAAATACTGGCCGCCGAGATCGAAGAGATTCATGCTGGCGATGGCCTCCAGCGCAGACTGCAGAGTGTCGTACTCTATGAAGCCGTATCCCTTGTGTTTGTGAGCTGACGTTCCATAAGCGAGCTTGCAGTATGTGATGGGGCCGAAGGCTTCGAACACACTGAAACGGACATTTTATTTTACTAAAATAAACGGCACCGTGTGCCTTTCACATGTAAGAAGAAGAAACATATGAAAACTTTCGACCTCGGGTCCCCCAGGTAGAATAGTTTTTTTTTTAATCGAAAATTTTATATTTTATTAAAGAAGGTAAAACATGAACAGAAAAAAATATAAAAGGAAAAATAATGAAACCCACTAAACCGCGAAACCGGCTTGTCAGCAGGTTTCTTATTTTTCCTTTACAGAGAAAAACGTTAAGAGAAATTATATAAATTTAAAAAGTAATATAAACATTGTTTAGAACTAAAAGCATACCTATTTTTCACACAAAATTTATTTACAAAAATTAAAATAGGTGACATAAAATAATAATCAATATAAAGCCTTGTTACATATTAGCCATTTAATTATTTTTTTCTTAAAAGCTTTTTTTAATTTTAATTTTATTTATTGGGGATATCAACAGTAATACATGTAATAAAAATATAACAAATAACATATACAGAGAATAAAACCAATGACAGATATCCACAGAAATACATTAAATACACGTACAATACATACTAGTGTGTTTGTGTGAGTGTAAGTGAGTGAGAGGGTGGGTGTGGTGGTGTTATATTGGAAAGAGGGTGTCAGGTATCGAAAATATAAATATATATAAAATATTTTGTCAACATTTGCTTTTAAAATCATCTTAGAAATCTTGTTAAAAATTTGAGTAATTGTATAATGAAGTGTTCTTTGGCCGTACTTGTTTACAAACCTCGGTACTGACGAGCCTTCTCGTTGTGCTAGCCTTGTATTGTGTGAATGTAAATACCTTTTCTGGTAGTTACTATCAAATCGATATCTAAATAGTAACAAATTAGAGCCATAGAATAGCATTTACGGACAGGCACCCTTGCTTTTTAAAAAGTTCGGGTACCTCTTCCTTATCAACTCTAGCTGATCTGTTAATTAATTTAAGAGCTGAGTTTTGTAAAGATTGAATTTTTTCAATGTTGGTTTTACAAGAAAGGCCCCAACTGGTAATGCCGTACCTAATAATTGATTCCGCTAATGATTGATAAATAAATCGTAATGTTTTTATTGGAACAAAGTATTTTATTCTAAACGTGCTGCCTATAACTGTCCTTAATCTTTTACATAATTTGGTAATATGTTTATCCCAGTCCAATAGTAATGCCCAAATACACATATTCATTGACTGCACCAATTTTTCACAGTTACATAACTCTAGTGGAGGCCTCAGATCTTATCAGCTAATTTACTGTCCGTCATATTGGCTGCGGGCGGAGATCTACGCAAGGCGTCTCACGCTCACAGCTCATCGGAGACGAGATCTCATCACTGGCCAACATACATTTATTTAAAACATTTAAGTTTGTAAGTGAAAATTCTTGATGGAAGTTCATTATAATTTATTATATAAATAAAACACGAGTGATACTTTAATCCACAAATTTGGAATATCCAGTGACCGGTTTCATCGCTTTCGCGACATCTTTGAGACTGGTATCTTTATTAAAAAGTTAAATGTATTTATACAGAACAGAGGTAAGGATACATAAATTCAAAGTAATATGAAATTAATAGATTAAAAAATAAACCCAACATAGAATTACTTAATGAACAGATAACACATGTGCATTCTCCATTACTTTACCCATTGTAATATAATTTTACTAATGACTTTTTACCCTTTGTTTTTCAGAAATCATTATTTACAAAACCACACTCATGAAGGATGAGACACCAAAAATAAAATAAAATACTTAAACTCATTAAAATAGCATTATATCAATTCATTAGTTAACCCATAGAAAATTTGTTGATAATGATCCTTAAGATAAAAATAACTTTATTTAATTTACTTACATTTAACTTTGAATTTATGTATCCTTACCTCTGTTCTGTATAAATACATTTAACTTTTTAATAAAGATACCAGTCTCGAAGATGTCGCGAAAGCGATGAAACCGGTCACTGGATATTACAAATTTGTGGATTAAAGTATCACTCGTGTTTTATTTATATAATAAAATACATTTATTTATCAACCCAATATTGAAATACAGTAAAAACGCCTATTTACGTTTTTCAAGGGAGCAAGAAAAAAGTGTAAAACTGAGGAAAACGCTGAAGTGAGGAAATACAAAATGTATGGAAAAAATGAAATCACATATAAATATATTTGCTGGACTAAATATATTTTTTATGTAATTTAAAAAATGTATGGAAAAAAATATGATTTACATCAAAATAAAATTGATTTGCTACACTTTAGTGTACATATACTTCAAGAAAAATTGTAAATTCGATGATATTTTTATTAAGTGTTAGAGCCCATCGGTTCACCTTTTGATGTCGTCCTCCGTCAGATCGGCGTGGATGCTCGCAATGTATATGCGGTTGTAGCTCTTGGCCTCCTCTTGTATTTCGTCTATGACGGCCTGCGCCTGCGGCATGTTGGACGGGCGGCCCACCACTTTGATATTCCTGACCAAAAATTAATTCAAATTAGCGCACAATTTGATATTTTAAATTAATTTCTAATTAAAGACGTAATTAAAAATGTAAAAAATTGTCATCATTCCTTTTTCCCACATAATGGTGCATAGGGCACTGCATTAGTACACCAACTGCAACCGGTCCGTTGCTTTTTCTTACATACATTAACGATGTGACGAAATGGGGCATCAAAGGAGGAATACAGCTTTATGCAGATGATACGACCATTTTATATCACAGTAAAAACAAACAAGATTTACAGAAGACTGTTGAAAGTGACGTCTTACATCTGGCGGAATGGCTGTGTTTAAATAGACTGAGCTGGAATGCAAAAAAGACTCACTACCTTCTATTTGGAAACAAGAGCAATGAATCTATTGATGACTTTATTGGTGATGATCGTCTGGAGACAAAAAATAGTATCAAGTACTTGGGACTGTTAGTGGACTCGCAGCTTACTCGGAATGAACATGTTGAGCAGGTGAAGGGAGAGATTGTCCCTGTGTGATTGTGGCTGGAATACTGTACAGATTTCAGAGAATGCTTCCAGTTTCGCTGCTTCGAGCAATCTATTTTTCTATGGTCCATTCACATTCATCATACCTATGCTGTGTTTGGGGTTTTGCAGCTAAGAGCAAAATCTCTGAGGTGCGGGTTATTCAGAATAGAGCGATCAGAAATGTATTTCAACTACTGTATGATACTCATGTAAGGGACTTTTATTTTGAAACAAAAATCATGCCTTTTAGCAATTGATTTGCTATCTTTATTTTTTTTTTATAAAAAATAAATATTAGCATTCTTATATTGGTCCAAATATTTCCATTTTGGTGGCCATTTCCAACAAGTTGTAAACAACTCGCTATTAGAGAATGGAAATCAAGTTGGGGTAGAGTGGGGTTTGAACCTCGGACCTCTGATCCGTGAGACCGGAGCCTCAATCCGATTCTGTTATGAAGGTCATGAAGGTAAATGGGTCTCGTCATCAAACTTTTAAATGCACCTGATGATGCATAGGGCACTGCACTGTTAAGGTAAGATGGCGACCTCCGTGGGGTAGTGGTCAATACGCTCGACTCACACACGGAAAGTTCCGGGTTCGATTCCCGGAGAGAACACAAAAATTAAAATGTGATTTTTCTTAAGCCTAAGTGTTCTATGATGTAATTTATCACTGTGATTGGGCCTCCTGGCCGTGGAGCAAAAAAAAAACACAGGGTATCTCTACCATATGTTTAAGGAAGGTAAGGTGATCAGTCTTACGCTTCAGGTGCCAGTCCAGGAACAATGAAATATCGCAGTTTGAACAACATTAAAAATCAATATTTCACGTCCAACCTGTAGGCCAACACGCCATTCACTACACGACAAAAGCGGACTTATCGTCACCCGATTTCCTTAATTAGAATTTTTAACTGAGAGCAGCCATCCAGTGGAAAACACTTGTCCAGGATTGATTGGATGATGATTTACAAATATGCATTAATTAAACTAGGTTAGAATGCAAATCGTACCTTCCCCCGATCATGACTCCGTTCATCTGCTCCAAGGAGAGCTGGGCGGCCTCGGGGATCTCGTACTCGACGAAGGCGAAGCCCTTGTGCTTCTGGGTCACGGGGTCCCACGACATGTTGATGGACTTGATGGGGCCGAAGGGCAGGAACGATTGCCGGATGGTGTCCTCTTTCAGCTCGAACGATATGCTGCCCACGTACACGCTGGAACAGGTTTTAATAAAATAAATATAAAACTTTCACCAGAGTAATGTATCGATTAAATAAAATATAGCTTGATTAAAATGACAGCTGTGAAACTAATGTCAATAGAGATGGGAAATTACTGATCGCTGATCATGTACCAATCAATTCGATTTTATCAGTTTTTTTCATGCAAACATGAAACTCTGTTTTCGAAAATTGATATAAAAACCCAAAAACAAGCCTACTATAGTGTGTTTAAGACAATTATTCACAAAAAAATAAGACATTTATCCTTTTTTCATGAACAACATCAAATTAATTATTTTTTTATTCAATCAATTTACATTGATCAATTTGTCCCATCTCAAAAGTATTTTGCAAAATGATGTAACTTTGTAAGAACGTCATTAATAATTAGATTTATTTGATTTTTTTTTTTTCGACAGAGACGGAAAACATTTTTGAGAAGGGAATATGGAAGTCTAGGCATTTACAGGGCTTATGACCTGTCGTAAATGCCTAGACTTCCATATTCCCTTCTCAAAAATGTTTTCCCTCTCTGTTGAAATAGTTTTAAATATGAATAACTCCCTAGGGAGGAAATCCAGCCAGTCTGCAAGCATTTGGACATACTCAAACATTGTAGGTTTTTTTTTTTTTTTTTAGTTTTAAAGCTGATTTTATATATTTATGTTAGTTTATATGTCAAGCATTGTATTAAAAAAATTAATTAACACGCCAGATACAAATGATTTTTCATGTGTCAATATAAATCACTAAGTTACTACAAAGTTATGTCCTCACTTTTGCTGACAATTGTCATTCTAATCAAGCTATATTTTAAGGACTATAGTCGAAGACTGATTCAGCATTATTTTGATGGTGAAATCGGTTGGTTAGTAAACTTACCTTTAATGAACATATTGATGCTATGATTAACAAGCCACTAAAACTCTTGGGTTTTGTTAGCGGGACATCTAGTGACTTTACTAATATGTTCACGGTTCAAACACTATATTGCTCACTTGTTCGTCCTCTTTTAGAATATGCCTCCGCGATCTGGTCTCCCTTCTACGTAGGCCGGATAAATCATATCGAATCGGTGCAACATCTTTTGCTAAGAAAAGTAGCATGGCCAATCATCCATGCTCGAGAGGGGAGACTACACTTACGGAGAAATGGACTGGACTTTTTTTTGGTGTAAGTCTTTATAGATTTAAAAATCACTAAGATGGACCGGATCTTGTCTTGAGGTAGTAATTTTTTTTTTTTTTGTCCTAGCTTTAATTTAATAAAGTTGTATTTTATTTGATTAGTGCCTGTATTTATTATACGAAATTGTATTTACCATCGTTAGAATGGACCGCATGAGTCCGTCAATTAAATAAATAAATATTATTTAAATCAGGCAACAAATTTTGTTGATCAGGATTTGGTTTGCTAAAAAAATGAAATACAGTCCCTTCTACAAATTTTCCTCCTCGACCTACCGGCACATGAGCGCGAGCGCTTGTTGGCGCTGCACCTGCGTGCGCTGGCTGGCCATCTGCTGCTGCTGGTGCGCCAGGGTCTGCTTCATGAGCACCATCTTGATGCTCTGCTCCATGGCGTACTTCTTGGCGCGGGCCACGCAGTCCGCCTGCTCGCCGCCCAGCCGGGGAAGCGAGCCGCCCAGGATGGCCGGAAGAGTGGCGCACTTAGCGCCCGGACCTGAAGACATAATGCATCCTGAGTAACAGAGTCTGTTCGCGTTTTTTACTAGGCCGGATTCATTTTACTGAGATATCTCTGCATAGGAGTGTGCGAGTTTCTCCAGGGTATGCTCGGCTACAACAGTTTGGAGACTAGAAGGAATGTGTATTTGACTACATATTTTTATCGATTGTTATGCGGTATGATCGATAATTCTGAGATTATGATGAGCATTGGTTTGTATGTTCCTGATAATTACCTAAGACAGCGTCAGCATAGATTGTTTCATATTCCGATATACAGGACCACCCTGCCGTTGGAAGGGCTACCGCTATGCTGAACAACATCGCTCTGGATGTTGATCTGTTCCATGCATCCGAAGGGGTTTTTCGGAGCAGGATTCTCCCACTACTTTGACATGAGTCTCTTTCATGTATTTTTTTCTTTTTTATAATAGTATTGAATATATTTGTAATGTATATGTTATATTTAAATAAATAAATTGAATTGAATTTTTTACAGTGGTTTAAAAATTTGAGTGAGTCGATTACAAAGAATTTATTAAACTTTTTGATACAACAAATCAAAATTTTTTAAATCAAAAATTTTGAGTCTACTTAGACGAAAGCGCTCGTCGGTCAAAACAATAATTCGCATGTTCTTATCAAAATCATTAAATTAAATATTGCAACTTACCAGTGAAGACGTCTCCGACTTGCTGAAGATCATATATGGGCGTCGCCAGAAATGCGGTTAGCAAATCGACACCTAAAACAACGAGAGGCAATTAGCGGGCGACCATCGCAGAGACGGCTAACTGCTACAAGTAAACAGCGCCAGACCGAGAACGAAACCCGATAGCCACATTCTTTGAACAACAAAATGACACTGAATGTACCTGCTGTCGACTGCGACACGGTACAAACTATTTGTATATAAACACATAATTTTTCCTACACAACACATCTGAAAGAATTTAACCTACATGAGATAAAAAAATATATATTTAAGTTATGCTTTAAAAGCGTTGCCACAATGATAGGTATAGTTTTTGGAACAAAAGGCATAATAGTACTACACACATGCGTTTCCAGAAATTATCTAGCAGCCAGTGGGCCACATGGCGACGGTATCTACCTACTGTCTATCTATAATGACATCTATCTCCCTTTGTTAACCATGGAGTTGAACCGGGGATTGATTTATTTAGTTTCTTATTGCTTACTTCTTGGCATGAACACTTGACCAATTTACTACTATGCTCTATTTTTTATAAATTTATTAATATTGTTTTAACTTTGCTGGAATTCCACTCGTCGATGCGCTTTGTAGCTGCACGATGATTGGTTATCTAGCTTTCATATATCAACTTTAAAATACCTAAATTTTGTAAATGGGGTCTAGAATTCCAATCGTCTATGCGCTTAGTAGCTGCAAGACCTGTTGTAATCTTACTCCTTTTTATTATTCATATTTTTTATTTTTTTAAATATCATTAATACACTAAATTTATTTGTCAATTTTTAAAATGTGTAAATGGGGGCTAAATTTCTAACAGTCTATGCACTCTGTAGCTGCAAGACGTACTGTAATCTAGCTCCTATCTGTTATAATTTTTGATTGATCTTAATTGAAAACAAGGTACTAGAATCCCAACCGTCCATGCGCTCTGTAGCTGCAAGACGTACTGGGATATTTATTAATTGTACAGTGCCCTTGAGGAGATTTACACAAAAATGGCGCTATATAAATTATCCAACTATATATATATATATATATAGTTTTTCAATGTTCATATTTCACGCAGAGGGCTGGTAAATATTTCCACCCCTGACCTGCTTCGAGTTGACCAGTCGAGCTGTAGCGTATGCACCATGAAGCCGAATATCCCAACCGAATGCCACGCGCGGTCCATCCATACATCGAATGGAACCAACGCTTCTCTAAAAATTCAACCTTTAAACAATCAGCATCTATTTTTTTCTAATTAATAATATCAGCTAAATTTTTAACCAATCCTTTAAATAACTACGATAAATATTTTGTTATAGCGATCTGAGATGGGTTTGGTGTTCATTCATCATAAAATTGCGGCAACCCCACACACAACCTTCGGACTGCGCAGTTGTGCGCGGACTGGTATAAAATACACTGCGCTCTCTGATTCTGGAATACAGAACACAGCTGTGAACGACGATTGACATTATTTTATAATAGCGTAGAAGCCGTAGAGCTTCGCCCTCACTTTTCACGCCGTAATAATTTCAATACCAAATTTTAAGATGCTAGAGAGTTTCTCGTTCTCAAAGTCGCCGGTGGGCGGAATATCTCCGAGAACCTACAATTTAAACGACGGCAGAGAGTGGCGATCGAGTTTCGTCCCCAAAGTGTGGCGTTGTCAGAATGAATGTCTAGTACATTTTGTTCAAAGCAATTTGCGGCGGAGTACGCGCGGCAGACGTCCCGTTTGATCCCCTACGGCCATGTATCGAGCGCAACACCGCAGCAATCCAGTACCTAATAACACATAAGCAAAACCAACAACCTCTATGAGTAATTGCTCAGAAATTCACATCAATCATATACGAAATTATCACATTAAAAGTAAACTGCGGAATCCATCTTTGAATGAGAGATCGGAATGCTAATGCTGAGCGAAATTGTATTTAAAAAAAGTGTTTTGTGACTGAATTTTTTTTTATTTGTGTGCATAGTTATGAGAATGTTTATTTATCTGCATTTCAAATGTAGAAAGCAGTATGTTTGCAAGCATTTATTATAATTTACTTTAACATTTTATTTTTTTAAGTATCGATATGAACTATACGTATATTTATTTGTTTACTTAGTGACGATATGCAATGGCGATTGGATTAAAAAAGAAACTTTCTCTGGTATAACGACCAAATTCAGTCGGTCCCGACATCCGACTTCCCCCTCCCCCTTCTCGTTTCTACCCTGCAGAAGTAAGCAACCATCTGCTTTTTTTGATATTTTATTTATTTAAATTTTATTCGTTCTAAAAAATTATTTTAA
The DNA here is from genome assembly GCF_059751315.1 of Micrasema longulum. NCBI lineage: Eukaryota > Metazoa > Arthropoda > Insecta > Trichoptera > Brachycentridae > Micrasema > Micrasema longulum. Next base: position 238,103 of record NW_028279995.1, on the reverse strand, counting down.
TGTGCCAGTATGTCTTCTTGCTCATACTGATCATCGTGGTTTCGGATGTGACAGGGTTTAATGAACACCCTGTATATATGCATCACACTAAACTAAAATTAAAATGTCTTCCTCTTTATAATAAAACCTTGTATAAAGTTACGCCTAGGTGTAGTGGTAAAATAAGTATCTTCTTCATTCATTCTTATTCTACCACTATGATAACGATGGTATTCCTATCTGAATTAGACCGCTATGCCTAGGTGCAACTTTAAACCAAGTTTATGAGTAAGGCCAATTAAATTCTTGTGAAGTATTAAATAAATGTGCATTAACTTTGTGTACAAAACACAGTCATCAAATGTGTATTGAATTTACGGACCGTCGTCGAATGTGGGTTAAAATGAAGCGTCATCAAACATGGATTCGACAATATTTTGAGACTATCCAAATTTTTGTAGACAAGAATTGGATTCAACCCCCTCGGGAGTTAGAGACGAAGAACGTTTTGTAGAGGCGAATGTAGAAGTCTCGGCACTTACAGGGCTTATGACCTATCATTGGCTGGTGTAACATTCACCGTTCTGCCTATGTTAAGGTTGACAAAACCAGCTGGTCCAAGATGTATAAAAATGGAAAAAAAATTGCAGATCGGAATGTGACGGAGAGATTTTGGCTCTCTAACTACGCAAAGATCAACAGACGGAAGAAGTTAAGAAATATAGATGTGCAAATATAGGCAGAAAGTGGCCACTTAAACCAGCCAATAAAACGTCATAAGCTCTGTAAATGTCCAGGCTTCTATAAAATATTCTTCATATCCGTTGTAATATATTAAATATGGACTCTTTTTGCGTAGCAAAAACTCATCAAATGTAACTATTTGTCAAATATCCCATTTCTCTGCTGTGAATTTTTTTCACTGTTTGAAACAGTATATTTTTAAAGAAAAATTATAAACTTTTCCAATATTTATTTTTAATGTTTTTTTAGTCTTCAAAGGCATTACATTTTGTCTGTTAAATATTAATATTTAATTTATGAAAAAACAATAAATTCAACGGAATCATTATAAACACCACACAAATACATATGAGATTTAATTCTGAAACAAAAAGCAGACACAAGAAAATGCAATTAACATGTCTGAAAAGTAAAATGATATAATGCTGCGATAGTGTGGCTACCACGGCGAAAGTGGTTATTCGACCGACTGCAAGCCTCGCGGCACTGGATAGCTCCTTCGGGCGACAAAACGCTGGAAAAAATAAATAAAATTATGTTTGTCAAAACGCGTCTTAATCGGGTCAAATGCTCTTATACAATAACAAACAGTTGGTACATGACTTCTCGGTTATTTAAAATTTGCTTTATACATGATTACGATTGTAAAAATTTGTTCATTGGTGTCGTGGGGTGACACTCGCAGCCTGTTTTCAGTGTCACGAGGTGACACTAGCGGTATATTTTACATGCCGAGTGCTGTGAGGTGACACTAGCAGCATTATTTTTGACAACGCCGAAAATTTCATTGTCACGAGGTTACAATTGCGGTCAGCGGCGTATTTTTTAGGGTCATGGGAAGACACTCGCGGTCAATGATACATATTTAAGGTTCATTGGGCGGTCTTCGCAGAGCGCCGACATTACGACACGAAAGTCAGGGCGACACAAAATGGCGGACTCGACGGGCATCTTGAGGTGGTGCTCGAGGTGGCAGATTCGTCGGTACTGCAACATCGCAAGCAAACGGGAAAACCTGTATTAATTATATGGAATGGAACTTGACACACGCTCGCACAGAACAACTTGCAGAAACCTTAAATCATCATCATCGTCGTCTTCGTCATCGTGGCACAAGTATTCTCAGCCGAGATGAAGGAATTATCAGGGAATGTGGAGATCTAGGCATACGTAGATGGAGTGTGCAGTATATTGTAGGCATCTGGGGAAGCTGCTGTGGGGATCAGAGAGTGAGTGACGATAGTAAGTTATTGTCTATTAGTTATTTGTTTACTGATTTAATTTTTTAAGATCTTCATGACTTTTTAATTTGTTTTTACTATGTTTTTTTTTATTTAAAAAAATGTTTTGTTTACTACATATACAATCGAACTCGGTTATAATGATCACGAAAATAGCAAGATCTCGGATGTAACGAGGAAACATTAGTTGCCATTTTAGTTCATGGTTTTCTCCATACAATTGTTCACTGTTATAACGAGCTGCTTCTCGGACATACCCAACAAAAATTTGAGTTCCTGGATTCGATTCCTGGCATGGTGACGTAATTTATTGGTTTCAACGGTGGATTTACACGGGTGATAAAAAAAAACTGCAACTACAAATGTAGTGCCCTATGCACCATCGGGTGCGGATAGGGGTACGACGACGACGATGATGATGATAATTAATCACACTGTCCATGTTTGAACGTACACATTTCTTTCATTCTTTCATCATATACAGGTGTTTTTTAAACCCTGTCGCATCCGAAACTATGATGATCAGTATGAACAAAAAGACATATTAAATTATTTAAAACAATATTTAAACCGCAGAGTTTTTTTAAAAATAAATTTTTTAAAAAACAAATGGTTGCTTACTTCTGCAGGGGAGAAGCGAGGAGGGTATGGCCATGAGGTTGATGGTGTATCAGACTCCCTCCTTCCCTCTCCTAGCTTCTCCCTTGCAGAAGTAAGCAACCATTTGTTTTTTTAATTATTTTATTTTTGTAAATTTTATTTGTTCTAAATATTTATTTTAATGTGCCAATGTCTTCTTGGTCATACTGATCATCGTGGTTTCGGATGTGACAGGGTGTAAAGAACACCCTGTATGTAACAAAAGGTTTTATTTTATCGTGATAGAACTATCGATTATCGGAAAGGCCGTTTCTTGTCAAACTAAAGTAGCCTTACACGAGGACAACACAATATTGTCCTGTCCCAGCGTCTGACCAATGGATCCGAGGACAGGACATTGGACCGAGATACTGTCGCAGAGATAGACGGGTTGGCTATTTCCGCAGGACGGTGGATTACATTACATTTCATTCGTTTGAAAACGCCCTAACAAGGTAAAACAATTGTCACGAAATTTTTGTTTTTATATTTGTAAAAATAAAATAAAGTGTTCAGTAGACTCAAATCAGTGTTTGATTGCATATAGTATAAGTTTAAAATTATCTAATTCCCTACCATCAAACGTAAACCCGCATTTTACACAATTAATAATATGGGAGCATTGATTAAGTGCATAAATAAATTGTATATTAAATTGTAATTATTGCAATTCAATCTACACTGGAAAAACTAAAAGAAACTTTTTTACTTAAGGTGCCTAAATAATAATTTTTCTGAATTTGCAAATCATCCGACAGAAAATAATCATAATTTGAATAAAGACACTGGATTACAAGTTCTTCATATTGAAAATAAAATATTGATTTAGCGGAAGACCTCATTTATAAAAAATAAATGTGGGTTTTCATTCCAATAAACAATTACTTTATATATTTCAAATTTAAAGTTGTATCACGCTAAATATAAAACCAAATATTAATATATTCATTCAATCTTTTGTACATTTTTCTCCCTTTATACATCAAACGATTTAGCGATTCTGCATTTTTACATGGATGTCAGATTCTTGGTCACCATAATTACTACAGAAGGTTGCGAGGTCTAAGATATCATTTTATTGCACTTGCCTTGGGGCTGAGTAGGGAGCAGGTCTGCGGTGGGGACTGCGTTTGCGCCAGGAGCTGAACCGCCCATCATCAGAATGGATGGATCCAGAGCGGCCATCTACAAACAAAGAAATTCATAATTGTTATTTATGATAAAACCGAGTGGTACCTGATAGAGCTCAGCCGAAATCAAGCGAGGATTATCACTAGAGCCCGCTCAGGGCCCTGCCGACTGAACCATACAGAAACATCTAGATGAATGATCTCCCGCAAACCACCATTAACATAAAAGATCTTCAATTAAAAAAAAGAACTGAAGAAATATCTGATAAATACTTAATATATTGAGCAACTCTGCAAGAGTTCTTGCAGAGTTTTTCATGGATCACTTAGAAAAAACAATTACAAAATTAAAATCATTTAGCAATGTTAAATTCTATCGCCGCTATGTTGATGATATTTTCCTGATCTGGTCTGGCAGCCAAAGACAATTCGATAACTTCCTAACAGAAATAAATAAAATAAATCATTCAATTCAATTCACCATGGAACTGGGAGGTAAAGTAATTAATTTTCTTGACTTAAAAATTAGCATCGAAAATAATAAATTAGAATTTGCAATTTATAGAAAACCCACATACAGCGATAACCTCATTCATAATACATTTCAACACCACATCTCTCATAAACTCGCTGTACTTCATAGTTTTATACATAGACTTTTACATGTACCTTTAAAAAATTGTAATTTTAACATTGAATTCAATACAATAAAATGGATATGAATGTGATCTTATTGATCGATTAATAAGAAAAAAAACAGAAAAAACTAGTTGCATCACAACTCAGTCAAGGACTTATTATAAAAGATTCAAAAACTCGTAAAAAATGGGCAACGCTATCATATCTCGGAGATTGTAGTCATTTAATTAGTAAAATAGCTAACACAGATGAATGTTCTATTGCATTCTATAATTAAATTCTATGATCAAATTGCTACTACATAAAGATGTATACCGCCAGAGACACAATATTTCAATATCATTAATGTATAAATCTGTAAATAAATTATCTGTTAGGGCTCTACTTTGGTACAAATTAATTTGTCAGCATGTGTCGCACTCCGAGTATAAACTCAAGTTGGTACATGTTTACAACACCAGGTTTACTAGTATGGAAGGGCTAGCTGTTAGATATTGCAATAAATATGGCAAAAGGACACTGCAATACAGTATACCTAAAATATTTAACATGTTACCAAACAATATGAAAAATACTGAGTTAAATACAAGAGTGAGACGTTTGCTCAAATTATGGTAATTAGATTTTTTTTTTATATTAGTGATAGTTTTTAATTTTTCATAATGTCATTTGTAATTGTTTTTCAATCAAAATTATTGTTAATGTAGGTTAAGTGTAAATAATCGATGTAATTTATAAGAACCTGCTGACGAGTTGTATGTATGCAACTCAGCAGGACTTTAATTTAAGACTATTTTGTAAATATTTTTGAAAAATAAATTTTAAAAAAAAACAATTCAAATATGGGGAAAATGTTAAATAATAATAAAGATCAAAGGGAAAGGGATACTAACTCAGGCTCATATTTATTACGCTGCGGTTCATGCGAAGCCGAGTACGTGGGCCAAACGGGAAGGTCGTTCAAAACTAGAATTAACGAACACTTCCAAAGTTGGAGAAATAACAAGGAAAACTCCACGTTTGCGAACCACCTTATTGAGTCAAATCATGTTTTTGATAAAAATACAAGTGTTCAATTCCTTCACACATGCAGCAAAGGCCAAAAATTAGATAAACTTGACATTTTAGAAATAAACCGCTTAAAAAATTGCCCTGATAAAATAATATTAAACGATCAAGTAAACACACGTGCATTCTCCATTATTGTATCCATTAAAATACAAACAATGAAACTAATCGATAAGAATTAACTGCCGGGAAATTTTGCTTTCAGAGAATCACTTAATTACCCCCCGGGCCCGGACACATAGCTGTCGATGGAACTACCAACCAGCGGCCCCTGTTATATTTTTAATTAAACTTGAATACATGTAATTCAAATACATTTTCATTATAAAACTTCATAAAATTATATATTTTACACCAGTTTTATTATATACATTCAAACAAAACTTATATTCTTATAATTGTTATTACCTTATACTTAAATGATTTTAATTTAAATTCTTTTATTTACATAATTATATAAAATCATGATTTACAACCCCCGCTTGCACTTGTATATAACATAGAAATTTGTTTAGTCTCCCACCAGTCTGACGATGTCGGGCCCGACAAAACCCGGTCACTGATACAAAATTTATAAAAAAAAAATTATAAATAAAAGTGGAATAAAACTATAAAGTATTTTTATTATTATAATGATAAATACTTTATAATGTCCGTTAAAAGGTAATAAATAAATACATATAATATTCTTCTTCTAAGTCGGTGCCTCAATGCTAAGGATCGTGACCACTATGAACATTTCCGATTAGTCTGTTCCATTCCAGTCTGTCTTCAGCCCGAGGAACCGACACATCAAATTTTAGCCTCGTGTCCATGTCCAAGCTGACGCAGCACCCCTTTCTTGATTCTGTCGATAATGCATGTCTCAGCCTTACACAGTTCATGGATCTCGACACTTGTGCACCTATCATACATCGTTTTACCACACATTCACCGAGGGATCGAACTTTGATCATCATTTTTCCAATTCTATACATCGCTCCCATACATTAGAGTTGGAACTAGAACTCCATTGTGAACTGCTAGTTTAGCATCGTGCGATAAACATTTGTTTGCCAAAGTAGATTTCAGTGCACCGTTCACCCTGTTTCCGGCACTCACCCTCCTTTCCATCCCTAGTAAACATATTTCCCAAATACACAAATTCTTCTACCTGATTCAGAATATCTCCGTTCACACTGACCTCACATTTAGTTATATTTTCATCCCTTTCGATTTATCAACATTCATAAGCAAACGGCTTTTCTTGCATACATCGTATACTTTTATTACCAAGAATTGCGGGTCTCCTTTGCTGCTAGCAAGAAGCACGGCATCATCAGCATACAGAAGACAGTTATACCACTCATTTTTGCTCCCATTCTTAAATCTTTCAGTTCTTTCGTACAATTATCGATGTATCTGTATACATTATTTATGAAAAAAAACTAAATTTCTGGAGGCATTAATCTTCCCATCAGCATCTAGAACGTAAGATTTTTCTAATGCAGTGGGTGTTTTCTTCAAATTGAGAAATGCCGTTTCTGTGATCAACACTTTTTTCAGGAGATTATTACAGTTTTTTGTATGAAAGCGGCCTGCATGTTTTTAGCAGAACAGAATTGACCTCACTACGACCGATAACACCGTCATTTTTTCAAAATTGTAGACTCTGCTTCCTGCATAACTACGTTCTAATGATCAACTCTGAATATTTTTCCACTGATATTAATAGTGTAATATAACATTCAAACCGTAGCTCGGCGCCAGGTTCTCATAAATCAAACAAAATCAACAGTCAAACAAAAAGGAGAACATGTCAGAACATGTCGGAAGTGCAAGGTTACATGCGTATACGTACCGCGTGGACTGCAGCGTTCATTGTGTTACTGCACTGAGGAACTTTGCGAAGATATAAAATTAACTTAGGAGTCTTGGGACGCAAATATTAGGTGTTTAATTATAGTTTTATTTTATTGTAAACGAAACGGCGGCTAGCTCCGCGCGTCGGACCTGTCAAATTTATCTACGAAGTATAGACAATAGATTCATTTCTAGAATAAATCACAGACCTAGCCTTTCTTCGCGGCCATAGGCTAGAATGGAATAAAAATAATTCTTCTTCTTCTTCGTTTTTTCATGGCCTTTTCACATCTCAACTTGGGTGTTCTGGCCAGTGTCGAGTAGTTTTGTTTTTTTTTTTTACATATATACACATGTGTTAGTAATATAATATGTAAAAGTTAGTATGTTAGTATTTAATATAATATATACATATAATAATAAAACATATTTACAGCTTTACACCATTTACAACTAGATATTTACATAGGATTTTAAATACACGTTTATTGGGTGGGGACAGGAGAGTTAGAATATGAATAGGGAATGGGATATTAATATCAGAGAGGTCGGATAGGAAATCAGGATAACAATCATTTATGGGGCATCCAAAAAAAATATGGTTTAAATCTTCCTCATCTAGCTGACATTCGCAAATGGCAGAGTCCCGGACATGGATTCTGAACAGGTGAGAACCATTGCAGCAGTGCCCAATGCGCATTCTGCATATGGAGGATGTCTCAAACTTGTTCAGAATCACTTTGGAAAACCAAGGCTTTTCTGTAACATTTGGTTTCAGTTGGAAAAGATGTTTACCCTTGGCTTGGGAAGAGGCTACCCAATATTCTTGCCATGCGCGAAGTTGCTTCTCCTTCGTCATAACAAGGAGATCACCTAGTGGTAGTAAATTACTATAGGCAGGATCCCCGGAGTGGACCGCCTCCTTTGCTAACGCGTCCACTTTTTCGTTACCGGGAATACCACAATGGCTAGGGATCCAGGACATAACAATACTCTTATTGGATGCCTCTGATATAGAAAGAAGAAATCGAGTTTCCACGCAGAGCTCATCCTCGGGATAAAAGGATGGAGGGGATTTGATTTTTTGTAAGGCACTCAAGGAATCCGACAGGATTAGGAACTTGCTATATTGTGAGCTTAAGGCGTATTTGACAGCTTCTCGGATTGCGATACATTCTGCGGTAAATACAGATGCATTCTTGTGCAATTTGTACAATCTTTGAAAGTTGTTGTCTTCACAATATATAGCCGCACCCGTATGGGTTGCCGAATCTGACCGAGATCCATCAGTGTAGATAATTTTCCAACCTATCCATCTTGACGACCGAATACGGTTGAATGTACACCGGGGCTGTAGGTGGCTTTCGACTCCGAATGTGAGTTCAATACTTGGGGCATAAATAGAAGTTTTAAATGGGAAACGATAAAGGGGAAGAAGGTCTTTAGGATAAATGTTAGATTCGAAAGATTTGTAAAAATGAAAACTGTTGACTAGTAAAGGGGGTGGTTTATGAAACCAAAAAGATGAGGATGTCACGCAGTCAGAGAGAAATTGTACCTTTTTGAGGAGCAGGTTGTTTTTTTGGATAGAGCATTTTAGAAGAAATCTATCCGCCAAGTATTGTCTTCTCATACCAAGTGGGGGATCACAAGCTTCTACTTGTAAAGCGTTAATTGGAGATGACTTCATGGCTCCGACGACTAGTCTCAGACTTTGGGATTGGATCCGGTCAAGTCTTTGGAGATTCTTTTTTGAACAAGGTTCTAAAAGGAACGAGGCATAATCTAGATGGCTCCGGATATACGCAGTATAAAAAAGTCTCTGTATAAAAGGGTGGCTCCCCCACCATACTCGCGAGACTGCTCTTAACGTATTCAATCCGGCTTGACACTTGTTTACTATATGATTTATGTATGAGTTCCATGTAAGATGAGTGTCCAGAATTACTCCCAGGAACTTAATCTGGGACGTAAAAGGTACTATCTCATCTCCGTGTTGAATTTTTATGGTTGGGATTTTTCGCTGTCTACAAAAGGTTATGGCATTACTTTTACCAGTCGATAGATCCAAGCCATGTTCCACTAACCAATTCCTGATGTTTCTCATACCTAAATTTAGAGTATTTTCTAGATTATTTGGGTCCTTCCCATATGTATACATGAAGAAGTCGTCCGCGTATTGAAGCAAACTTGTCTCTGAGGGAACAATTCCGCTTATGTCATGCGTATAGATATTGAAGAGAATCGGGCTCAGGACAGAACCCTGAGGTAGTCCCTTGCTCAACTCTCTCTCCACCACAGCATGACCGCGAACACTGATTTCTACCTTTCTGGAGAGAATCAAATTTGCTATAAAGGAAGTGAGTTTTCGCGGGATTCCAATTCGTAGCATTTTAGCTTCTAGAATATGGATAATAACATTGTCATATGCACCACTTATGTCCAGACAGACACCTATAAGAAATTCTTTCTTAGTAAGAGCGGCTCTGATATCAGATGTCAGAACCGACACGCTTTCAATAGTGCTCTTTCTTTTCCTGAATCCAAATTGAGACTCGGGGAGAGTTTTCGAGCTCTCCACAAACCAGTCCAAGCGTTGTCTCACCATATGTTCCGCCACTTTCAACAGTGTGGAGGAGAGGGCTATGGGGCGGTAGGAAGACCCAAAGTTTGGGTCTTTGTTGGGTTTAAGGATAGGGATAATGGATTGGGTTTTCCATGAAGGGGGGATGTTTCCTGATTCAAAGATCATGTTGATCAATGATAGGATGTAGGAGAGGGTAGGATCACTGTTATGTTGGATAAAACTATACAGTATACCGTCCATCCCTGGAGCTGAGTCTGTGAGCCGGGTCAGAATAGTCTTCAGTTCATCTAAACTGAAGCTATGATCTAACCAGCTTCTATTTGTAAACTGGTACCAATAGGGAGACTCATTCCAGTTATTTGCGGTCTGCGGGGCTAATTTGTTGGCGAACTCCTCAACCCACCCTAGGGTCTCAGGACGTCTCACTGGTGGAGTGAAAGAACCTCTAAATCGACGTATCATGCTCCAAACAGTAGATATAGGCACGTCTCGTGATAAAGAGCAACAGAAGTTTTTCCATCCTTGTCGTTTCTTGTCTCTTAAGAGGCGTTTTGTTTTAGCTTCAACCTGTTTAAAACTCAACAGGTTTTCTAGGCTCATGTTTAAGGAGTAAACTTTAGCTTGCTTTTTCCTTTTCAAAACTGCCTCCGCACATTCGCTATCCCACCATGGGGCAGGGGGGGGTTTACTTCTATTGCCTTTCTCCTTTACAGGGACATGTTTGTCTGCTGCTTCGACGATGCATGATGACAATGCTTCATAGCACTTCACTACATTCTCTTTCGTCGGGGTGGGCAGCTCGTTCACTTTAAGTTCAATGTCGTCAGAGAAGTATCTCCATTTAACTCTTTCTGTAATGTATCTCGGTCTTCGTCTTCCCCCAGGGGATAGGCCACTTTGGCAATATCTATGGCTGGATATGAGGCTGACTACTATAGGGTAATGATCACTACCAATAGTGTCATCCTTAATTGACCATTGCACAGATGGTGCCATTGCAGCGCTGGAGATGGTGAGATCCACTGCACTGGGTCGCTGATTTGGAAGCTGAAGGCGCGTCGCGGAGCCATCATTAAGGACACACATATTCAGATCATCCAAGAGATCAACAATATCTCTTCCCAACCTGTCGCATGTCGGAGCACCCCACAGGGCATGGTGAGCATTAAAGTCACCAAGGATAAGGAACGGAGGGGTCAATTTTTGGAACAAAGATAAAAGTATCGATTTTGAGGGTTTGTTGGTTGGGGAGATATACATGGAAAGGATGGTCAAGTCATTAACCTTTGCAGCTGTCACTTGGAAAGGACAGCCATCAGTCTTGACATTAATAGGGATAAAGGGAAGGGAGTTTTTGATGAGGAGGGCAGAGCCACCCTTCCCATCCTCACGATCATCTCGCAGACAGTGGAATCCCCGGAATCTAATAGTAGATCCCGGGACCATCCACGTCTCCGAAATGGCCGCAATTGAAATAGATTCTTCTTGCAATGTATGCAAGAGATCTTCTTTTTTATTAAAAATGCTATGGCTGTTCCACTGCAGAATCCTCATCTGAGGAGCCATGGTGGTGGTTAAGTAGGGAAGTTATATTTAGAAGTTGATGGGCGACGTTGGACGGTATTTGTGGATTGTTTTGAAGGATCGATACTAGAATACTCAATATGGTAGATATAATTGTATTGTTCGATGTTGGGACTGTGCTAGGAAAAGCATTCCCATTAGAACCAGATGGAAGTTGTCCATTCGGGAAATACAGAAGTGAAGGGTCATGATGAGGAACATTAGGTTTGGAAGGTAGTTTTTTTGACCTCGACTTCCTCTCTACTGATTTTTTGTAGGATATTGGCGCGGAGGGCGCGGGCATAACAACATTGACATTCGGTTTTGTCGTTTTAGAGACGATTTCTGCATAGGAAATCGTCGCTTTTCCGAACATTTTAGAAGCTTCAATATATGAAATGTTTCTATCAGCCATCGTGTGTTTTATGTTTTGTTGCCTTTTAAGCTCAGGGCACAGCTTGCTGGTGGCAGAGTGGTTACCAGAACAATTGAGGCATTTTATATCTTCTGCCGCCACCGTGCAGGATTCCCCATTGTGTGAGGAGCCACACTTGTAACAGCGCACAAGGGATCTACAGACAGTCTTTGTATGTCCGTACTTACAGCATTTAAAACACTGAATTGTCGGAAATACGTAGAGTTCTACGGAGAGGGACACATTGAAGATGGAAATGTGGGAAGGTAGAGATTTTGAGTCGAAGGTCAAAACCACCGTGTGGGAGGGTTTCCATTCGACTACGTCACCATTACTCGATCTGTAATTCAGTCGTCGAGCCTTGATTACTTTTCCGAATCCATGAGGTACCTCGGCATTCTCCACAATGTCCTGTTCAGACCAGTGCGAAGGGATGCCTTTGGTAACACCTTGTTTAGTTACTAGGAAAGTCGGAATGAAAACGTTATAATTATCTTTTTTAGCTATTTCTGATTTTACGAACGTATTGGCTTCGTTTGCCGTCTTAAACTCCACAGAAATACGGTTACGGCCGACGGACTTGATTCCGTTCCAGGCAGTCCGAATATTGTTTCTATGAAGAAATCGACCGAAGTCAATATCGTACAAGTTGGTTTGGGTGACGCCGTCTACTTGTACTTTTGTTACATGTACGATAAATGGAGCACGATCCATTCCATTGTACATGCGGGATTGGACTTTGGTAGGTGTGGTAATAGGCGATAAATTGTTTGTGACCTCTGGAGTACCTGGGTTTGTAGAAGCTGAGGGTCGGGGGCTAGGTGTTTTGTGTGGGAGGGGGCGGTCTGACTCAGAACTCGATTTCCTCTCCGAATTTATAAGTTTGAGTTTTTTTGATTTAGGCCTTATTGTAACAAATTCGGCGGGATCTGGAACAGTGTCCATTGTACCGCACGACGAATCTAATTGAGATCCATCCGGTGGATCCGGAGGTTTCTCTTTATCGTTCATTTATAACAAATAAAAAAAAAGAAAAGTACAAAACAAGTTGTAAAAACCAAAAAAAAATTTGGCTACACGTGTATGGAAAAAATAATTGTTACCTGGTTATTAGGTTTCGGGACAGAGAACGAAAACAAACACAAACTACTGAAAACACTTAATAATAGATAAAATTGTATATAAACCACTCTTTTTTTAACCCAATTAGTGAATTATTTCGACTTTTTAAGGAAAAAACACAATAATTCTTATCTAAGACAAACAAAAACGACCGCCACCACTGTTAGTCATAGACAATCTCTCGAATAAAAATAATAATAAAAATCTACTTCTTTTTTATGGCTTTTTCCCATCGCGCTAATGGGGTGTTCTAGCCAGTGTCGTGTTTTTTAGTTTCATGCATATTTACGTTTTTTTGTTTCGTTGAAATTCTATGTAATATCTAGTTAGAAATGATGTTAAGCTGTAAATATGTTATATTATTACATATGTATATTATATTAAATACTAACTTGTATGTATTATATTACTAACACATGTGTAAATATGTAAATAAAAAATAAAAAAAAAACTCGACACTGGCCAGAACACCCGAGTTAAGAGAAAAAAACGAAGAAGAAAAAGAATACGCCACGATTTAAGTTAATTTTGAACTTCGGTTGCAAGCGCTATTTTTTTTTTAACATCATCACGAATCTTGACATTACAATTTTATATTCTGTCACGAATGTTGATGGGTGCGAAAATAGAGGAAGACCGAGAAAGACATGGCATGACGGATATTATCCATGGCTTTATCCCACTGAGTTCCTCCAGGGTGTGCTTGGTTACAGTAGTTTGAAGACTAGAAGGAATGTGTATTTCACTACGCACTTCTTTCGATTGTTGCGCGGTATTATTGACAACCCTGAAATTATGCGGAGCATTAGCTTTTATATTCCTGATAATTACCTTAGACAGCGTCAACATAGACTGTTTCACATTCCAATATACAGGACCAACCTGCCAATGGTTATGCCTGTTGGAAGGGCTATTTCTACGTTGAACAATATCACTTTGGACAGTGACATTTTTCACGTCTCTGAGGGAGTTTTTCGTTACAAGATTCTCTTACTGTTTTAACATATTATTCTTTGGATATTATGTACACTAATGTGTTTTTTTAAATATATTTCTAATTTAACCTAATTATTTCCATATGTAGGAATTAAGATATTCCATTTTGTAATGTACATATATGTGAATAAATAAATAAATAAATGACCAAATTTAACATTTGTTATTAACATTTGTTATTTGTTAATAACAATTATTTAATTGAAGATGGACGAGAATATGTATGAATGTAGAAGAAGCTAGATCTGCATGCAAACATAATATAAAACTAATGTCAATGAATGCCTCGACACGTATAGAAAATAAAATTACTTGCTTGTAGTGAGTATAACAGGCTACCGGAGTCCCATAGAACGCCAAAAATTGACTATATTCATAAAAAATTACTACTTGAGGAGGTACGTGGAAGGTAAAATTTAGTTTTAAGTTATTATTTTCTTCGAACATTTCTTTCTTACTAGATGCAAATTTTTAATATTAATTTTTATAATGAATTGTTTTAATTTCTTTGTATTATATACTTTCTTGCTATCTTATTTTAGTTTTATGAACATATTATTACTTGTTACTTTATTATTATTATCATACTTTTATAAAAAATATTATTCAGTCCCAAAATGAGTTTGTTTTAACTTCTGGGAGTAAAACAAAAATGTATGATTTAATAATTTTTTAGAAGAAGTTTTTTGTGAACTAAATAAAGATAGGGTGATTTGGAGTTCTATACTCTCTGCCTACCCTTACGGGGATACGGCGTGATAGTTTGTTTGATTGAAATGAATTTATTATACGATTTTTTTATCCACAATTGCCGGTCAAAGTTATAAGGTTAGTAAAAAGAATCACACAAGCGAGCAAAGTAGCGCGCATTCGCGAACACGCGCCCAAATTACTTGACAGTTCACTGTTATTGAAAGCGAACGCTCAACAGACGCCATCGATCAATGACATTTTGTGGGTGTTTTGTGAAGTAGTTCGCGCGTTGATGTGAATAACGAGCGGATACCAAGAAAACGCGCCATGTACGCCAAGGGCAAAGGTTCGACGGTGCCCTCGGACGCCCAGGCCAGGGAGAAGCTGGCCCTGTACGTGTACGAGTACCTGCTGCACGTCGGCGCGCAGAAGGCGGCGCAGACCTTCCTGTCCGAGATCCGCTGGGAGAAGAACATCACGCTGGGCGAGCCGCCGGGCTTCCTGCACTCGTGGTGGTGTGTGTTCTGGGACCTGTACTGCGCCGCGCCCGAGCGGCGCGACACCTGCGAGCACTCGTCGGAGGCCAAGGCGTTCCACGACTACGGCTTCGTCAACTCCGGCTACGGGGTCAACGGGATCGGACACAACGCCGGCCCGGCGCCCCCCAACGACGGTGAGCTCAATTTCCCGCACTGAATAACATTATTATCGTCGTAGCGCCGTCACCCCGAGGGCGCCCTGCAGTAAATAAATATCCCAGCACGTCTTGCAACTACAGAGCGCATGGACGGCTGGGATTCGAGTTAGTCGATTCCAGTCAATAACAGATAATAATAGGAGCTAGATAACATCATTGTTATTTATTATGGATGACTTATCTTGCGCCATTTTCGTAATATATTACCTCAAGGGCGCTTTACAAAGTGATTATCTTTATACATACAATTCCTCTTACGTGCGATGTCACCGAACTCCTTCTAAACGGCTTAACCGATTTACGTGCGGTTTTCAAATAAATATAGATCTTTGCGCTGTGCACACGCACACCGGACACACACAGGACACTGGACTTCGGACACGGAAAATCTTCAATCTAATATGTAAAAAAGAAGTAAGGAGCATAAATGTTTTATTCGTCGATCTACCAGCGTTGACATCACACGTACAGAGGATAAATATATAAAAAGATGAAATAAATACATATAAATTCATACATGTAAAAATTTTATTTTCATGTACTCGTAAATATTTTTCAATAATCAAATATTTTTATTTTATTTTTAAGAACAGTTAGTTATTGTAAATTGGGCGGGATCAGGACAAGGATGCTTATAGAGAGGATAAGGAGGGAAAAGGAGAGGCACATATTTATTATTATAATGTCTACCAAGTTGACAGCTGAAAATCTCAAATAAACATTAGTATGTTTGACAACTGAGGTGTCCAGATGCAATCACTGCAAGGGTCGTTGTTTGTATTAAAAGGGAAGGTCTCAGCGAGAAAGTGAGGTTTTACCGAGCATTCGCAAGAGAGAGAGAGACGAGCGCCGAGCAGACCGCCCGCTGTGACGCTGCACGGTTCCGTACAAGAAGCTGCAATAGACGAACGGAGATCCAACAAAGAAGAAATTCGAGATACTCTTATTTTCAACAAATGTTCCTGGTTATATTTTATCCTGTGCTCGAGTTAAAAAGTTCACCAGTTTTAATGTCTGTTCCAGTGGGCATGGGAGGCGGCATGCCGGCCGGCTTCTTCCCCAGCTCTGCCCTGCGGCCGTCGCCCCCCGGAGCGCCCTCCCCCCAGCTGCTGGGCGCGGGCCCGCAGCCCTTCATGGGCTCCTGGTACCCGGGCCCCCGCCCGCGGATGCCCATGCCGAATGACTTCAACGGACCGCCAGGTAATTCAAACAGTATTATGATTTATTATTATTATTATTCAAGTAGAGGCAGACGGCTATCAGCTGATATGTCCCTGTGTTGTCTTTCTGGTTAGCTTTTTTCGTTTATTTATTTTTTAATATGTTCAAATGTTTGTAGACAAGGCTGGATTTTATTCCCAACAGACATGGAGAACACTTAAGAGAAGTGAATATGGATGTAAAGGCATTCAAAAGGCTTCTGAATTGTTATCGGCTGGTTTACATGGCTATTTTACACACTGTGTAACATTCAATATTCTGCTTATGTGTGAACATCCACATTTCCTTAAGTCTTCCATCTGCTAACTTGTGAAGTAAAATAGCAGAAACCTAATGGGCCTGTCACACACTCGACGAGTAGCATGGGAAGCAGCGAGGAAAGGAGGCAGAGACGTAGTGTGGTAACATTACTCGTCGTGCCTATTGCTCCCTATTTTGTCGGTTTTTGAGCACCAGTCAAAGGACCGGCAATATGAGCGCGAGTGGCTGGCCACATAATCGCGCGGTCGCAGTACCCATCGAGCGCTCACACATCACGCACGTGTCATTTTTGAATGATGTATATTTCTTTGTGTGACATTGATATAATTAGCTATACTAAAAATGCATAGCGCGCACAGAATGTATAGAAAGACAAATGACAACTGCGATTAATTGCGCGAGTAGAGCAGTGTGTGGGCGGAGAGGGCAACATCGGGCGAGAGGGCGGCAGCGCGAGTAGCAAAGTGATGAGCAGCGCAAGGAGCGTAGTGTGGCGGGGCTATTATACAATATTTTATCCACAAGATGTGGGTTAGATTCATCTGACTGAATTATTTCAGAAGGTAGAATGGTCAATGTTTCACATTTTTATTGATTGTTGCGCGTTGTGATCGATAATTCTGAGATTAGGATGAGCATTGGTTTGTATGTTCCTGATAATTACCTAAGACAGCGTCAGCACAGATTGTTTCATATTCCGATATACAGACTTTGGAAGGGCTATCGCTACGCTGAACAACATCGCTCCGGATGTTGATCTGTTCCATGTATTTCATCTATTTTTTTCTTTTTTATAATATGTACGTAGTGAATATATGTTTGTAATGTATATGTTATATTTAAATAATTTAATCGAATGTTACACGGGGTGTAAATTAGCCACTAAAATCAGCCAACGACAGCTAGGTCATAAGCCCTGTAAATGCCTAGACTTTGGTATTCCCTAATCAAAAATGTTTTATAATTTCTGTTGCAATAAATTAAGATCTATCCAGCCCAGCCCGTCTACAAGCGTTTTGACATTCTCAAAATGTTGTCTAATGTATTATGTATTTCAATATCCGATCTGTTGCAGGCCAGCCGATGATGGGTAACTCCCTGGAGAGGGGCGGCCCGGGCGGCATGATGGGCGGCCCGCGGATGAACCCCCCCCGAGGGCCGGCGGGGGCCATGGGGCCCATGAGCCCCTCGGCATACACGCCCCTCAGGGGCCCGCCCCCTCAAGGGCCGGGTGAGTCCTCCCAATCCCGTAGGAAATAGCCACCGATAACGAGCTTGAAATTCGGCAGTTTAAAAAAGAATATTAATATTTTTCATGAAAATAAAAATATGTCAATCGAAGCTTAACTGGCAGTGCACAACGGAGTTTTAGTCCCAACACTTATGTATGGAACTGGCAGAGGAAGGATGAAAGCTGAGTGAACGCGGTTGAAATGTGATGTCTTAGACGAATGTGTGAGAAATCAATGTATGACAGGGTTACGAATGATGTAGCCTCTTCTACAAAATTAAAGATTTTATACCGAGAAAGGAAAAAATTATGATGTACGAAGCCTATGTCAAAAGTAAATTGAGTTACATGATCGCCTTCTGGGGAACTGGTAACAAGACAGACATAACAAGAATACAAAGACAACAAAATAAAATTCTTAAACTAACATACAACCTACCCTACCTGACCTCTACGACTGAACTGTACAAAAAAACACACCAGTTTGACATAAACCACTTGACTAAAATTGAGACCTTAAAAATTGTGCACAAAATAACACCGGGAAACATACAAGACGACGACATAATATTAGTCAAAAATGCTGACATACACAAATATAACACCCGACAACAACAACACTATCATATTGAAAAAGCAAAGACAAACACAGGACAGTCAAAAATACTACATAATGGACTTAAACACTACAACGACTTACCTTACTACTTGAAAACTTTTACTGGAGACAAATTTAAAATCAATCTGAAAAAGCACATGATGACTGAAATACTAGACTAGGCGAGACATAAAATGACTAGACAATATTAAATTTCTAATGTAACCCTAACGGGTTTTTTAAAATTGTAAATAAATAAAAAATATTTTTTTAAAAAAGACACTTAAATAAAAAGATCAATTACACTTTACCTGCTTTGAATTTAGGTTAAGACAATAATTTATCCTTTATTAGTTGTCTACCTGTTATTATTCTTCATTCGCGTGGCACACGCGGTGGCGCGCGGGCCGCGGCATCATCATTACGACATAATTTTGGCTTTTTTGACACATCAAATAAATTATGAAAAAAATTCAACGTAAAACTGGGGTGACGAAAAATGTAAAAAAACATTAATTGGGGGAAATATTTGTATGAGAATGTATGAAGAAAAATGGATCCTGAACATTTCGGTGTAAAAAGCGGGATAACGCAAAATTGAGGAACGTAAAAACGAGGTTTTACTGTATTTTGGAAGATCAAGGAATTTAGGATATTAATATTTTATGCACCAAAATACACAACATGAAACATTGTCCGTTGTCTCTCCGCAGGTATGCCCCCGGGGATGGGCATGGGCGCGCGGCCGTCGTGGCAGGGCGGGGGGCCTGTGTCGTACGCGGGCGGCTCCCCGGGCGGCGCGTACGGCCCCCCGGGCGCGGGGAACGGCCCCCCGGGCCCCGGCACGCCCATCATGCCCTCGCCTCAGGACTCGAGCAATTCCGGTGAGTGCGCCGCTCTCGGGTCGGCCCTCGGCCCCCCCAAATATACTAACCTTAATGAACATCGATTGTGACATGGAAAGTGTTTCCAAATGCTTAAAATTAATTTTTAAAAATATCTGCGTTACTCTTAATAATATTGATAATATTCCTCGGTTGAGTGATGCTAAAGACTCCCAAAGATGCTTAATTCAATTCTCTCGGGAGTTATTAATATTTATATATTACAACACAGATGACGAACATTAAAAAAAGGGAATATGGAAGTCTAGGCATTCACAGGGCTTAGGACCTGTCATTGACTGGTTTAAGCGGCAATTTTGAACAGTGTAACATTCACTATTCCGCTAATGTTTGAACATCTATATTCCTTCCACTTTTAAATATGTTTCGGGTATGTGGCGGAATGCACTTATTGATCCTTGTAAAGTTAAAGAGCTGAAATCTTTATCGATGTAGGTAAGATTCTGGACGAAATTCACCTACATACTAGGCAACTTCTGAAAATATTTTTAAATATCTGTATTTCTTGGACCAGCTGGTTTTATCATCAATTTTTAGAGTTTGTCCAAAATTTTGTAAAAACAAGAACTGAATTCAACCCCATCGGGAGTTATTTATACAAATATATTACAACAGAGATGAAGAACATTAAGCTTTATTTATTTATTATATACAAGCCAATTACAGCAGTTATATGAAGAAACATATGTACAAGAAACTCAACAAAAATAACATAAATCTACGTAGCAAAGATGAACAAGGGCAATAAAAGACTTCGAGTTGACCCATGCCAATCCATCTTCATCTCACGCTGTGTTGATGGCGAGGAAATTACGAAAAGCCGATAGATCAGTCCCAAAGAATTCCAAGTTGTGTGACGATTTAACTAATCTACGCATTCTGATACGATAATAAATAACTGTACCATAGAGCAGCAATCGGCAACCAGCGGGTCGCATTGCCATATCACTCTGTCTTTGCGTACAGACCTCGCTTCCTCTACATTCATACATCTTCTCATGTGCGCACGCCGATTATTCCTACTCTCGACATGTCCATTTTCGAGTATTTGTTGGACTCGATTGTGCCGTGTCTTTCTCGGTCTTCCTCGTTTTCTGCATCCATCAACATCCGCATCGTAGATCCTTTTAGCCGTTCTCTCGATGTCCATTCGCTCTACGTGTCCAAAACGACGCAGCACCTTATCCTTGATTCTGTCGATGATGCGTGTCTCAGCCTTACACAGTTCACGGATCTCGACATTTGTGCACCTATCATACATCGTTCTACCACACATTCGCCTGAGGGATCGCATTTCATGACAGCATTCAACCTACTTTCATAATTATCAACATTCATTAGCAAATTGCGTTTCTTGTATACATCGTAGACCTTTCTTACAATAATGTCATGACAGGTCACGAGCCTGGTAAATGCCTAGACTTCCATATTCCCTTCTATAAAATGTTCTTCATGTTTGTTGTAATATATGAATTAAAAAAAATAATAATTAAGCAATTAAAAAAAAATTTTCAACAAGTGAGAAACAAGTTTTAGGAATCTGGGATTTGAGTCGTAGCAGAACTGACGCTCTAGCCACGGAACCACAACCGTGTGTCCGGGCGGACGAGGAATACAGTTCTGTGTGTGAAATAGAACCAGAACTCATCGTTCTGGCACTATATTGTCGTTAACATAAGTTGTGTCCGTTTTTTTTCCAAATTTAAAAATGATGATCATCATTTCCTTTCCCCCCCTAATGGTGCATAGAGCACTGCATCGGTACACCAATCGCAGCGCATCTTAATAATTTTTGTTACATGGAGGTAAGGTGATCAGTCTTACGCTTTAGGTACCATTACCGGGGACTATGAAATATTCATTTGTTAAAACACTCTTTTAAATAAATATTTCACGTCGACCATGTCGGGAATCGAACTCGAGACCTTTTGGATGGTAGGCAAACGCGCTGACCATTACATTTTTTTTTATTTCGTTTTTTAAATAATCACTTAAACTCTAAACTTCTCTCTCAAATAAAATATTTAAAAAAAATGTAAATAGGGGCTAGATTTCTTACTGTCCATGCGCTCTGTAGTTGCAAAACGTGCTGTAATCTAGCTCCTATATATCAAAATTGTTATGTATCATAATTGGAGATGAGGAACTAGAATCCCAACCGTCGATGCGCTCTGTAGCTGCAAGACGTGCTGGGATATTAGATATTATACAGCGCCCTTGAGGTGATTTTCACAAAAATGGCGCTATATAAATTATCCAAACATAAATATATACACCACGAGGCCGAATGTAAAACAACACCAAAAGTAAAGGTCTCTACAAGATTGTGTTTGCCTTTACTTTGCATTTTACGACACAATTTATGTTAACACTTATGTTATATAGTTTTCGTCCTGTAAATCAAATCGCTATCGGAACTCCGAGTCTCATTGTGATGAGAAACTGGTTCTATTTCCGAGGCTGAACCGTATTCCTCACCCGCCCGGACCCGGATAAAATCATCGACAGACAGGCGTGGCAGAGTCTCTTGCTGCGTGAATTATTAAGATGCGTCTCTGGCGTCGCGAGTCATATCTTCTTTTCTGGTGCGTGATGTGTTGCAGGAGGGGAGAGCATGTATACGCTCCTGAAGCCGGTGGGGGGAGACTTCGACCACGGCCCCCCGTCTTCGCAGGAAGGTGAGACCGCGTTACTTAACACCGCGCTTCTCTGTTCTGTGCTAACAGCTGGCCGTGTCGCTTGGCTCATGTGTCGTCACTGTCTGTGTATCTAACACCGCGGTCGTCGCACGGTCACCATTGTATCTAACGCGGCGAGGTGACGCTGTACTCTCGCACGGTCCCATTGTGTCTATCGCTGCCTGGGGGTGGTCACCAGTGTGCCGTGCATTTTGTTCTCTTATTTCTGTATCTGACACTGTTTGGGGATCATAACCGGCGTCATGACCAGTGTGCTGTATGTTTGCTGTGTTTTCATCGTTGTATTTAACACTGGAGATTGACACCAGTGCACTGTAAATTTTCTGTGTTCTTGCATTATTGTATCTAACACTTGGGTCATCACCAACGTGTGTATGCAAATCTGTGTCGGACAAACACCGTATTTAATACTCTGTAGGGTTGTCACCGGTGCGCTGTTCACTTTCTTTGATCTGTTATTATCGTATCTAACACTGCGGGAGTCATCACCGGCGCTCTGTCACAACTGTATGTGCGCCGTACTCCGGTCCAGTGTCAGGTAACTTCCGCATTTAACACTCTGTGGTGATGGTTACCAGTGCACCGTACATTTTCTGTATTGTCACCGTATTTAACACTGTGGGGGGATTGTCACCGGTGTGCTGTACATTGTCTGTGTTCCGTCATGATTGCATCTAGAACTGTCCGGGCGTCACCCGTGCGCCATCCTTTGTGTAATATAACCACTGTATTTAATTTAATACGCTGTGGTGATTGTTATCAGAGTGATCATTATATTTTATTTATTTATTTAATCCAATATAAAATACAATTACATAGTTCACAAAAATGTTTTTACAATAGGTACGGTACATCTTTATATATAATTCCTCTGTACTTGTGGTTTTCAGAGAAATATAGATCTTTGCGCTGTGCATGTTCGTAGATATTAAAATCTTCAATCGAATATATAAAAAAGAAGTTAGGAGCATAAATGTTTTATTCATCAATCTACCAGGATTGCATCCGAGGAGACTGCATTTGCAAAAAAATGGAAAGATGTTGTTTTTTTGTGTATAAAAAAAGCTTGTTTTAGAATTTTTACAAACTTCATTTGTTTTTTGTGGATCTCAATGAGATTCGTTCCTTATCTTGTTAATTTTACCCATTTATTTATTTTGATTGGATTTTTGGTAACACTAAAATAATATTGAATTTGATACATTTTTGAAAATCGTATTCCTACATAAGTACACGCCTCTGTTGGTGAGACGACCGGAGTTTGACGTTTGAAAGAAGAATGCTACGTTTTTGTAGACTAGAAATATTTAACATTGACTCTATTTCAGCATAAGAATAATTATCTCTCTCTAGTCCTAGCATCTATGCTATTTTTCGAAGCAAGCGATGTTGGACTGATTCAATGTGATTTATGCGATTGACATAGAATGGAGAGCAGCCCACTATTCTAGGAGGCATATTCTAGAAGAGGGCGAACAGTTGAGCAATAAAGAGTTTTGATTGTACGGACATTAGTAAAATCAGAGGATATTCTGTTAATGAAGCCGAGTAATTTCAGTGATTTATTTACTGTATTATCCATATGCTCGTTGTATGTCAGTTTATAGTCCAAAACAACTCCTAAATCTCTGATGGACTTAACTACATCAATTTTGGAGTTTTCTATTAGGTACTCGAAGGAAATCGGTTGTTTTGTTCTATGAAATGACATTATTTTGCATTTTTTAATATTTAGTTCTAATTTATTGACTTTACACCATCGGTTAAAAGAGTTAATGTCTGATCTGAAGAAGAAAGCAGTCTTGTGAAGTTTGAATTATTTTGAGGATTTTGTTATCGTCCGCGAAGAGCCAAAATATTATTTTAGTATTATCATAATCCCGTAATAAAAATAAATGGGTAGAAAACATTGGAAATTTAAGGAACGAATCTGACTGAGATCCACAAAAAAACAAATGCTGTTTGTAAACATTCAAAAGCAATAGTTTTCATACACAAAAAAACATCTTTCCATTTTTTTGTAAATGCATTCTCCTCGAATGCAACCCTGGTAGATCGACAATTAAAACATTTATGCTCCTTACTTCTTTTTTACATATTAGATTGAAGATTTTAATATCTACGAACACGCACAGCACAAAAATCTACATTTCTACAGTTTTTTCAAAAGTTCACTCATCGGATCAATTGTGTATTGCTTGAATACATATAATCGCATAATGTTTACTCATGGTCCTTTTCATTCATTGCCCGCTTTTTGTTTGTGTTTGATGGAGTACTGTTGTTTGCGTACGGACAAGTATGTTTGCCGCACGCTTTCGCTCTGCCGGAAAGGAAGCTTGTCCGGGTCACGGAGGTTAGAGCTCCCGGTGCGAGTTGACGCATCTCTCGCGGGGGACAGTCGCGGCGGCCGTTGACTATGCCCCGTCGGAGATTGCGAGGGGGGACTTCCGGGGACATCCACCGGACAGATTAGTCAAGTTAAACATGAAACCGGAATAAATTTTACTCTCTTCTTTAAGAGAGTAAAATCAATACTTTTTTAGTAAAATAATAATTTGATGATTTACCAAAATATTTAATTTTGAGGGCCATTTTCAGCGAGTTGTAAATAACTCACTATTAGAAAATAGAAATCAAGTCTGGGTGGATTGGGATTCGAACCATGGACCTTTGAGCCGTGAGTCCAAGACACTAGCTGCGGGACCACAACCCGATTTAAATTGAAAAACTTTACATATCTCTTAATTATTTAAATTTTGAACTAGTATTTCAAATGGACATTTTCGCACTGGATATGCTGGGTTTTAATACAAAAAAATATTTATCCATAAATTTATATGTCTTCTTCAGCTTTCTTCCCTCCACTGCCGGATGGCGGCCTCTTCCAAACATCTCCGTTCCTTCCTATCACCCGCTTTCATCATCCACCTTTTACCGACCCATCTTTTCTGTGGCCTTCCAGCACTCCTTATGTTTGCCCGTGGTCTCCACTTAATTATTCTGGGTGTCCACCTGCCATCATCTTGCCTCGCCGAGTGTCCCGCCCGCTGCCATTTTAATTTTGCTGCACGGTCCATGATATCCACGCCTCCGGTTCGGCGCCTTATTTCTTAGACATACACCGAGCATCTGTCTTTCTGTGGATTTTAGTTTCTGGTTACATACTATCCGAAGAACAATTATACAAATGAAATTGATGCCGATACGACAATAAATTGGTTTTACTGGATTCGAAAGAGCATGAGAATAGAACTAATAACAAGGAAGACAGAGACGCTGTTCTGTATCTGACCTCAATATCCCCAAATATCCCAATGTTGGCAATCACTCTGGCGAAGGTCTCTCCGTCCTGCGCTGCCCGAAAAATTCTGCTCCACAGTCCCGAAGCCAGTCCAGCCTCGTATATTATGCAGCCAAGGACATCTGCCTTCTTTCAGCTCCTCGGTGACCCTCTATCTTGCCCTTCAAAATTAAATTAAGCAAGTGGTACTTTCTTCCACGCATTATATGCCCCAGATACAAACTTTTATGGTGGTTTTATTCATTTCATTTCATTTATTTATTCAGACATTTAGAACATTACAGAAAGACAACCCGATTCATTCTAAATACAACAATAGATCACAAATTACAGTAGATAGTTACGTTTTTAAAATAATATAACAAAATGTAAAAATAAAAATTACAAGTTAGAAAGTGCTTTCCTAAGGTAAGGCCCACTGTCGTAAAATATGTCAACATCCGAGGCGATGCGATTAAGGAGCAAGATTGCTCTACCAACCGGCATGACCATTGGCAGGTTGATTCTGCATCGCGGTAGGTAGAACAATCGACGCTGTCTTTGTCAAAGATAGTTATCAGGTACGAACAGACCTACATTCATCAGAATGCGACCACTAATCACCTGGAAAAAGTGAACACCCAAATGAACGCCCCTCCTCCTCCATAATGAATGATAACCTAGCATCCCCAGCAAAAAGTCAGTTGGGAAGAGCCGAGGATAATATCCACACTCTTTTAGGTACAGATAGCGCAATACTCTGCACTCTCTCCACCATCAAAGAGTATCGAGCCTCATGTGGCGACCAAATAATAGAACTAAACTTCAAATGACTTCTTACCGAGGAATTATACAATGTCCCCATAACCCGAGTGTTAGAAAAGATCTTGGTATTTCTAAGAACAAAACCGAGCATTTTAAGGGAGTCATTACATAGATTAACTTTTTACCTTTTTTTTTTTATGCACCACAACAGGCCAGGAGGCCTAATCACAGTGGTGAATTATATCACAGAGCACCCAGGCTTGAGAAAAATCACATTGAAATTTTTTGTGTTCTCACCGGGAATCGAACCCGGAACCTTCCGTGCGTGAGTCAAGCGTCTTGACCACTACACCACGGAGGCGCCGAATGAAGATTAAAAGATAACTGAGGTTAGGAGGTCTCTGTTCGTTCTAGCTCGAATTTAGACTTCTGAGTTCGTTATCAGGTCTGTCCAAGGTATTACATCTACCGCATAAATATATTTTTTAGCACAGAGTTAAATTGGCTATCCTCGGCGGAATGGACACTCTGCTAGAGAGGAAGTCTGTCTCGGGGTTAGGGAGGATAGAGCTTCAAGCGACGGGTGCTCGGGTCGAGTTTTCTATGCCATTCTCGTATTGATTGCAATATTGATTTGTTCGCAGGACTGGGCGGTGTTGACGGAATGAAGGCATCTCCGGGGGGCGGCGGAGGGGGCGCGGGGGGCTCCTCCACACCGCGCGACGACTCAGCCTCCGGAATGACAGACTATAATCTAGGTTCGTACCTGTAAATACCAAAAGACGTACATATTTCCTGTAGAGATATGCGAAGAAGACAGCGCGCCAGTTTCGACGGGTCGTCTCGATCTCCGTATCCCGGTCATCTTGACACCGTCAACCGAGTCCCGGTTTGTCGGACAGAGCGAATTTTACTAATTACCGGTTGATAAAAGATTGCTTCTATTAAGAACCGGTGAATTTTCCGACAGGTGGATTCGGGGGGCCCGGGGGGGATCAGAACGACCAGAACGAGTCGGCCGCCATCCTGAAGATCAAGGAGAGCATGCAGGAGGAGGCCAAGCGCTTCGAGAAGGACTCGGACCACCCGGACTTCTTCATGCCGTAGGACGCGACCGCTCCGCGGGGCTCCGGTCGGCCGCCGAGCGGCCTCGTCTTCGTAAAATCAAATGGAACCTGAACTTTGTATTTCGAGCGCTGTTTTTACGGTCATTCGTTATATAATTTAAATGAAAATAAAAACATTTTATTTCCAACCACTTCGTGTTTAATGTATTACAACGGAGATGATCAACGCTTTGGAGGAAATACGAAAGTCCGGGCATTTACATTTACATGGCTTATGCCTGTCATTGGCTCGTTTTACTCACTGTGTAACCTTTGCCGTTTTGCCTATTTATTTAGATTTTTTTATTTACGACAAAATACATCATATGATTTTACGTATTTTATTTCTGCACAGTATTCCCGATCAGCAAAAGTGCTGGTAATGAGGGGAAACAATATATTACATATTAAGTCACCTCGCTCCCTCGCCATTTATCAATGATCCAAAAAAAAATTTCTTCATCAATTTGGCTGTTTGCTGACAACACTAAGATTCTCAAACAGATTGACAGCCCTTCCGATTGTTCACTATTACAATCTGATTTACTGTCTTTTAGCGCCCGCTGCTCATCCAATAATCTACACCTCAACTTAAGTAAGTGCGAGCTTATCCAATCAAATACGACTACTCTCTGAACGATGAAATATTATCATCTGTGTCTAGTACACGAGATTTGGGTATCATACTTGACACTAAACTTTCTTTTACTATTCATATTGAACATGTTATCGATAAATCCTTAAAACTCTCTTCTCTTCCCTAGTTCGCCCACACCAAGAGTATTCCTCTGTTATCTGGTCTCCGTATTATGATGTTCACGTCAAGAACATTGAATCAGTTCAACATCGATTTTTAAGAAAGATAGGCTGGAGGTTGGGCTTATCCAGAGACCTATATACGTATAATGAGTTAGAAACTACCTTGAATATATTTTCTCTTCGAGACCGTCAAAATAAATCCGACCTTCTAGTCCTATTTGAAATTCTCAACTCACTCTTTGATGCGCCTGGACTACTGAGCTCGATAAAATTAAATATCCCAACTAGAAACCTCGGACAAAACTGACTCTTTCATACCGATAACCATAGAACTAACTATGGTTTCCATTCTCCTATGCCCAGAATTCTCAGGTCTGCCAACAAACATACCAGTCTTGATTTCTTTGATAGCAAGTTGTCTTCTTTCAAACGATCACTGAATCAAATTCAATTATAAACACCTCTCTCCCGCTTCCACTCCCACCGAGTCTACTATATACCATTGTGTCTTTCTATTTTCTTTTATAATAATTTTCTATGTATGCATATGTCCTTAAAAATGCCCACTGGGCGTATATATAAATAAATCAATTTAAAGTCGATTAAACAACATCACATATCACTCGTCACATGGGCTGTAAGAACAGTTTTTTAAAGTATGTAAATGTTCGAAC
The DNA here is from genome assembly GCF_059751315.1 of Micrasema longulum. Classification (NCBI taxonomy): domain Eukaryota; kingdom Metazoa; phylum Arthropoda; class Insecta; order Trichoptera; family Brachycentridae; genus Micrasema; species Micrasema longulum. Next base: position 209,246 of record NW_028279995.1, on the reverse strand, counting down.
TGTATATCGCTGTTTGTACACAAAACTGTTTCTTTTCTGCCAGTCCTAGGTTAAATATTGCGAAGGTTTTCACGGTCACTTTTATCAAAATGTTTATTTGTTGGGCGATACCGTGTGTGTTCACAGTTCACCCCGAAGGTGGCCCCTGCAATGGTAGCCGAAACGTCGGAACAAATCCAACACACACGGTATCACCCGACAAAGGAACATTTTGTTAGTCCTTGGAGGTTCGTAAGTTAAATTATTTGACGCCCTTGTATTGATGTATATTGTAGTCAAAATCCCATGTTTGAACATTCATATTTCTTCGATTCTTCCATCGGTTGATCTTCGAGAAGACAAAGAGCTGATACCGTAATGGCTGTGGGTAAGATTCACCTGGCTGAATCGTTTCAGCTGCGTACTATGCAACGCCTGAAATCAGGGAGGAAATCCAGCCTTTCAACAAACATTTTGACACACTCAAAACATTTTTTTGTTGTGTCACCTCCCCGGTGATGTGTAGCTAGTACAAATTGCGTCTAATAACTATAATATCTTTATAAATATAATCAATATTGGGTTTAGATTTTCTGTATTCCTCCATTACACATTTACGTATCGACTGAAATAATTTGTTATTAAATAATAAGTACTTATTAGGCACAAAAAAAGCATTTTATCGGAAATCGGGGATAAATTACAAACATTATCAAAAGTATACTCTCAGTCAGTCACGTAGTCCAGTACTATATAGCTACTCAGTAGCTCTCGGGAAGTTGGCGCGGGTGCACGTTTCGCCCGAGTCGTTAGCGATACCCAATGGTTTTTTCATGTTTTCAGCAGTTAGATTTGAAATATTATCATCTTTGAATTAAATTATGGTTAATTAAAGCCATTCTCTATAAATATTCCATTTTTAAATTCTTTATTTTTTTAATGTGTAGTGACTACACAGCACCGTAACGCGCGGGTGTTTTTAGGGCAGCAAGGGAAAGATTTAATAAACCAACAGAATATAAAAATGGAAAGATTGTCTTCAGGCGTCGCCTGGTACGGGAAATGGTTCAGCCGGATGAATCTCACACCTGCATGTTGAAGGTGTCAGTCCTTTCACTTCGCAAAAGTCTGCAGGTCGAGGAAATGTGGATGCTAAAATATGGCAGAATGGCGAATGTTGCACAGTGTGCAAAGTTTCCACTTGAACCAGCCGACGATGGGCCGAAAGACCTCGACCGAGTGGGTGTTCACGGCTCGGCCGGATGAATCTCGCCCGCATGATAAAGCTTTCAGCTCTTTTTTTTCACAAAAATCAACAGAGAGAAGAGTTGAGGAAATGCGAATGTTAAAATATAGACAGAATGGTGAATGTTACACAGTATGTAAAGTGGTCACTCGCGCCATCTCTTATACAGATTAATTGCTGTATCGGCGTCGCATCAATTCTTCGCCTACGCGATGATAAAATCCAGCATAGTTGTACAAATTTCACTTTTAAAATCCGGTGCGAAAATGTCCATTTGAAGATTGCAAAAAATACAACTACACCATCAAAAAAAAAAGAGAGATATATCAAGTCTTGTATTGTACCTAGACTAGTGTGACAACGCAGCCACACAAGAGATATTACTTATTGTCAAAAATAAATTTTTTAGAATGAACTTTGTAAAATAATTTATTTTCTTTAATCCAGTTATGTTACATACAAATTCATTTACTCCTGTCATGACTTATCTTCATTCAAACGTATTTCTGTATTTTCTCCCTGGATAATGTCACTAGAGCATTTTTTTAAACACACTATTGATATCCTTACTGTGATAAATTGTCTTTTATCAATAATACCATCAGAGCCTTAAAAACGCTTAATTTTATCTGCCGTCTTTGGACGTACGGTATCGTCGTCATTCCCCTTTTTGGTGCATAGGACACTGTATTGGTGAGCCAAACGTGACGCTTACGGTACTGGTCCGAGAACAATGAAATACAGCCATTAAAACAACCTTTGAAATCACTATTTTATGCCCACCCTCCCAGGGACGAACGCATCAACCACTGCACTTATCTCCTCAATTTCCTTATTCACGATTTAAACTGTATTCTTCATTTACCTGGACACAGAATGGACGTACAGGATTTTTTTGGTAATGGAAAAACGAGACCTTGATTTTGTCGATTTTAGCCGGGTATAATGTGTCCAACATGCAGCGGTGTTTTTCGCACAGTACTCGGGGAGGCGTCACACGGAGAAGTTGATTCCGCATTCACTTCGCGGAGATCGTGTGGACATCATCAGACGCCTCCGGGAGACCCCGTCGCCAGCCAGGGCTCTCGCCTCCTCCCGCGTCTCGTAATTATGCCGAACAAAGCTGCGAGATTGTCGCCGCCGGCCTCCCGAGACTGCGCAGGTGTGAAGAAGACGTAATTTGGGTTCAGGCTCTCTCGAAGGTCCACGAAATGCTTGTTATAGAAAGCTGCTGCGTCCGTTCTCGAGCTTTAATGTTAATTATGAAATCGAACCGCCTTGTCCTCGAGTTCTTACTCCTGAACTACTCTACTCTAGTAGCTTTTCATTTTTCTTTAAAATTTTATTCATTTAAAGTCATTTTAATCAAGATAAATTTTAAGGACTATTGTGTCAAATTCCGGATTTAAATCGTAGACCCAACATATGTCATACATAAATTTTACTAGAACAGTATCTGTCGAGTACATCTATCGCAGAAGTAGTATCTTTCATGTACAACTTTCATTGCAATACTATCTGTCGTGTACAACTTTTGCTAAAGCAGTATCTGTTACAAAGAACTTTTATCATCATCATCAAACCCATATCTGCACCCTGTGGCACATAGGGCACCAAATTGTAAAATAAAATGCGATGTATCTTTGTCATCTGTTACTAGAAGACGGTGATCGGTCTTACGCTTTCGTTGGCAGGTCCAGGGACAATGAGATACTGGAGTGTAAAACCACCAATTAAAATGAATATTTCAAGTCAGCCTTCCCGGGAATCGAGCCCGGGCCCTCGGGCATTAAAAGCGAAAACATCAACCACCATGCTATGAGGAGCGTTTTTCCACTCAATTTTTCTGTTTCTTATTTTTATCTGAGAGCTGCCATTGAGTCGAAAACACACATCCAGGATTCTGATTTTGTTTCACACACACACAGAACTGTATTCTTCATTCGTCCAGACACATGTTTGGCAAGTCATGATAAACAAATACAGGGTGTTCTTTAAACCCTGCCTACAGCAGGTGTGGTACTTTGAACGCAAAAGTGCGCGTACAAAACCCATTTTTAGCGTGTGTTTACGTACTAAATACACACTAAAAGAGCGATCTCTTCGCGTGCAATATCGTTCAGAATACCAGACCAGGTTGGAATCTTGGATGGAGGTTTTTGACTTTTTGTGGCTAATCAAAAACAATCATCCAGGATTTTGGTTCTACAATGTTTTGAGTATGTCCGAATGCTTGCAGACTGGCTGGATTTTCTCCCTAGGGAGTTGTTGTTCATATTTAAATTTGTTGCAACAGAGAGGGAAAAAAAATTTGAGAAGGGAATATGGGAGTCTAGGCATTTACATAATTTATTGGAACATTGTTTTCAGGCGTTGCCTAGTAGGTGAATTCTTTCAGCCGGATAAATCTCACCCGCATGATAAAGGTTTCAGCTCTTACTTCACAAAACTCAACAGATGGGGGAGTTGATGAGGAAATTTGGATGTTTAAACATGGGCAGAATGGTGACTGTTACACAGTGTGTAAAGTGGCCACTTAAACCAGCCAATGACAGGTCATAAGCCTAGACGCCCGTATTCTCTTCTCAAAAATGTTTTCCCTCTCTGTTGTAACAAATTCTAGTTCTATATTACACTCAAAACTGTTTTCTTCATCTGGCCGGACACAGATAGAACTTTTACTAAAACATTATCTGTCATGTAGAATTTTCACTGAAACGGTATCTGTCATGTAAAACTTTCGCTAAAAAAGTATCTGTCGTGTACAATTATTACTAAAATAGTATCTCATATACAACTTTCTCAGAAATGGTATCTGTCGTGTATAACTTTTACTAAAACAATATCTGTCATGTATATCTTTTACAAAAATGTTCCGAAATTTTATTAATAGTTTTAAACCGCGTCCCCTAATTACATTTTATTATATTTATAATTATATTATTATAGTAATTTTGTAAGGTTTAGTTAATTTTTTAGTGATTTTTTGGTTTACTGTAACCAAAACATGTGTAATATTAAAATTTGTATTGTATAATGTTTTAGTTTATATATTTTAATATGATTTTATTTTAAATAAAGTTATTGTAAGAATTGTGACCGATTGTTTTATTGTCCATTCTCTTTGGGCACCAATCAGAGCATACACTTTAGCACCTTCAGACATAGAGATTTTGAGTATTATTATTTAATTAAAATCTATAACCTACTTTGACTGTCTATTAAAATAATTGGTAACGAGAAAATGTTCAAAAAGGCTATAAAAAAATGGATAGTGGAGCTGGGTAGAAGTAAAATGGATTGTCTCATTCGCCCAAACCAATATTGAACCAACCGCTCTACAAGCGTATAGCTTATTTATTTATTTATTTTATTTAGGAAACATACAGTACAGTTACAAAGTTTCATATTTTACACAATTAGACTTAATTCTAATGGACCAGTGAAGTTTCCATATTATAAAGCAATTATATGTGAGGTTATAAAAGCATAAAAAAGAGAAGGAAAAAGAAAAACACAAATGAAAGTTGTTTAAAAATTAAAATTTAAGTGAAAAAAAGATATTTTAAAGTTTGTAGTGAGTATTTACAAATGGAAATAATATTAAAAATGAAGAAAATTTGTAAGAGTAATTAAAAATTAAGAATTGAAATAAAGAATGAAAAACATGCTCAGATGTAAAAATAAAATAGTAATAACATTTTTTAAAAAAAAAAAGTAAAAACATAAATATACACATTTATTTTAAGGGATTCAAAGAAACGATGAGAAGAATCTTTAAGTGAAATATAAGACAATAAATTTAGGTCAATTTAAAAAACATCTTCAAAATTAATGCCACATTATAGTAAGAGCAGCAATATATTGATTTTATTTACATATATAATATAAGTAATTAAAAGTAGTTTAAAAGTATAAAAACATGCCAATGCAGCAGAGAAAAAAGAAAAAATAAAGAAGGAATAACAAGTATAGCGAGTAATTTTTAAAATTTGAAAAAGCAATATAAGAAGAAGATTTTATACCAAGAGAAGTGGATAAAATTTCATTAAAGCGATTTTAGTAGTAATACAAATTTCAAAAGAGAAATTTTATTTATAATAATAATATTTATGTATGTAATTTGAGTGATATAAGAGAAAAGGGGATCAACGGGATATTTTATGTTAGGTTTTTGTTCTTTCATTGTGCGTTTTGTAATATAAATAATATAGATATACATAAATTATTTATTTATTTATTTAATTTTACAATACGCCCAAGGGGCATTTCCAAAAAATGTACAGGTAAGTACAAACATAGTAAGTAATAATTTAAAAGATAAACAACGCTTTTTTGTATACATGTAGAAACAATAAAAAGCATACTGCCATGCAAAACAAAAAGTAAAGCTTTACATAGTAAAAAAGAAAAAAAAAATATGGATATAAAAAAAGTAATTGAATTCAAAAGCAAATTGTAAATAACTTGTAAAGAATTTAAACAAAAAAATACATACATTTACATTTACTTATATGTATAAAAAAAATGGTAATTAAAAAAATAGTAATAAACAATAATTTGTTAAAAACAAATAATAAAAATTAGTTTACATAACAAACAATTAAACATAAATACGTAGTGTTTAAAACTGTCTGAACATTTTGTTAATTATCTCTGTTTATTAAGTGAGTCTTCTTTGTTTATTCTCAAATGTAATCATATTTAAAAAAAAAAGTGTATTGTTAAGTGTCCTCGGCACGGGTTACCCCAGTGAGGTCACATTATTTTTATTATTAACTATAGTTTGTGAGAGAAAAAATTAGAATAAATAAATACTTGAGGTATTATATTACGAAAATGGCGCTATATAAGTTATCCATAATAATAATCATACTAGCTGGTTACGCGTGCATGTTTACTGCCATTTGTATGTTTTGGCTGTCGGCTTTTCCTTGAGAAGTAGGAACCTGAGCGGCCTGGCAGTACCTACCGCGTTTCAACAATTTAAAAATTCCACATTCAAATATAAAACTGACAGCTGTATTTTCCTGAAAAACAAATGAATATCTTTTCTGTGATCCACATGTTAAACAGAAATCAAAATAATATTCATACCGCTATCTTCAGGCGTTTGTCTTTATTTTTTTTACTAACCATCATGTCATTTTTTTTGCCGTTGATTTCATTATTTTACTTTGCCTTTTTTCACAAACTGTTTACTTTCAATTACTGTTTTATCCATATAATTCAGAATAGTCCAGAAGGAGCGTAGAATCATATTTGAATACATCGGACTGTGTCCAATGATTCCCCCACTTAGACACACTTTCGCCGCGCGCATACGTTAAATCGTCAAATAATGTTGCTCGATGGGGAAAAAAAATAATCATAACACAAATGTAAGGTAAAAAAAAAGCAATCTGTTAATTTCTCTAAAATTTTATTGTGTACGCGGAAACATTGATCGACACAACAGATTAGATAAGTAAAGGGTCATTTAACAAGAGTAATTGAATTAATGAACTCTGAACTTAAAATATAAAACAAATTTTATTTGACATTGAACGGATATTTTTATATTATGTCAAATAATATTTGATGTTTTAAAGATAATGTCGTTCAAATGTCCCCCACGGCGTTGTTTAATCCGAGGTCTAATTTTCATTAGTTCTTCTATTAAATGAGCAAAGTAGGGTAAAAAAAATTCTACCCTGGCAACACTAACAAAGTTTCCATTTTGTTTCTTCGACGATCTGACATGAAAAATAATTCAATTTTTAAGTAATTCATTTGCTACTTAAACATTCGTTTGTTAATTACACATGAAATGTGATGCCATCCTGTTTCTTTAAGATCCCAGCAGTATTTCTACACTTTAAAAGGACACAACACGGCATAGTTGAATTCAAATCAGGAGTTGCGTACTGAGCGACGTCTACAAAGAAACTAATGGAGTTTTAACTAATAGTTTACCGAATCAAGAAGAGTCCAGAAACCGCATACGCGCATCAAACAGAAGGCGACTAAACTACTCTTAAAGGAGTAGTTTTACGTTTTGACCCATTAGTTTTTTTTGTAGACGTTGCTCAGTACGCAACTTCCGATATGAGTTCAACTATGCTGTGTTGAGTTGCTTTAAAGTGTACGGAAGTGGCAAATGAACGTGTTTTTTAAATTTGTTATTTATTTTCTTTTATTTAGGAAACATACAGTACAGTTACATTGTTTTATATTTTACACAGTTAGACTTGACTCTAATGGACCAGTGAAGTTTCCATATTTTTTTATATTTTATTTGGGAAATCAACAGTTCTACAAACATATTTATAGTAAACAAACAGATACAGTGTATAAACTCAGAACTAATAACAGATTTCCACAGTTCATAGTAGCATTCCTAATTTTTTGCACGGTATATAATTCGTTTCTATATGAGTTCATTTTCATTATATCTGGAGTTAACCAGCCTCCATTATTATCTACCCTCAAACGATATTTTTTCACTTTCGTAGCTATGGACTTTGATTCCGAAATAATTTATATTCATTTTTAAAATTGATGTCGTCTAGTTTTAACCTTCTTAGTTGTTCGTTAACTATATTCCTGAAACATTCATTATTTCTCACAACATAGGTATAAGTATTTGCCATTTCGAAAAATTAGGTAATTAAGACTAAGTATATTGGTATGTGTACTTAAATAAAACATTTCTTTAAATAAACTAGATTTATTAATTTTCCTTAAGTTATCAACCAGATTTTGACAACCCTAAAGCTAGGGTTTCCTAGGACAGCGGTGTCCGTAGTTTAACGGCCGTAGTGAACGGTGATGCAGTGGACAGCCGTCGTAACGGTGTTCAGAGTGTGGTTTCCTAGGAAAACGGTATTATCAACACCATTTAACACCGTTTACCTCGGAAACCACTCTCTAGTCGACGTTACGACGGCTGTCCACTGCATCACCGTTCACTACGGCCGTTAAAATACGGGCACCGCTGTCCTAGGAAACCCTAGCTTAACGCCTATAAGTTGCTTGTATGAAAACAAATAAAGTTTGGCGGGTAAATTTGCCCAATTGTTTTTAGACGAATATTTTATTAGTTAGCTATTGAAAATATGCTCAAACGACAATTTTTCCCTTGAATTAATAATTCGATAAAGTAGTTCTTAGACAAGAACGCCATATGAGCTACAGTTCAACAAATAATGGTTGCGGGCAAACATGGACGAACATGCAGGTAATTTAGCCCGCCATCAAAATTTTAAATTGCTTGAAATCGCATTTAAATATGACTGAATTTACAATTGTAACCCAATGCAATGATTACCAAGGTCATTCTTCGTAATTAAAAATCAAAGCACAACTTACATTTTTTTGGAGAAAATCAACATAATTGCAAAAAAGCGGGCAAAATTGGACGGTTTCGCGGTAGGTAACCACAAAATGCAGTAAATACGATATAATGACAACAATAAAACAAGGTTTGACAATACGCGAACGTTGATTCAAAACGAACGTACAAATACATATTTAATGCACCTACATAATATATAATTCTTACGTTTGTGTTGTGGTTATATTTTTCGCGATCTGGCAACATTACGCTGCGGGATGCTGGGATTTTTGGACACAGTCCGAAGTATTAAAATATGATTCTACGCTCCTTCTGGACTATTAAATCCAACATTTTTATGAATGTCTGTCGGCTTTCCGATACAATAAAATATTTAGTAAAACGACGCGTTCGAGTAGGATACGAACGAACGCACGAAACGAAAGCCCGACACGCTAAGGCGACGAAAAGTCGTTTGCAATAAAGAAAGGAATGCAGTTATTCTAATTGCACTTTGTTTTATGAATGGCGTTCTGTTTACCTACCCGTTTTATGAGCCCCCTTTTCCAGGTAGGTACTGAACATTCAAGATTTGAAACGAAATAGTAAAACCATTGACGTTTGAAAGTTTATCGGAAACATATCCTCAGTTACTATAGTCTGTTCAGTTTTACAAGAATTTCCAAATAAACCAACCCATTCGCGTGATAACCGCCGGAGAATAGCCTATTTCACACATATCATCTTAATCTAAACGGCACGGTAAAATTATAGTGGATTGACATTTATTAGATTCGTTAGTACCTATTTCAATAAGATAATATTCGTATTTTTTTATATACAGGATGTTCTTTAAACCCTGTCACATCCGAAACCACGATGATCAGTATGGGCAAGAAGACATATTAGCATATTTAGAACAAAGAAAATTTTTGAAAACAAAATATTAAAAAAAAAATGGTTGCTTAATTCTGCAGGGGAGAAGTGAGTACCGTACTCCCCCCTTCCCCCTCCTCGTTTCACCCCTGCAGAAGTAAACAACCATTTGCTTTATTTTAAATTTAAAAAAAAAAAAAATCGTTCTAAAAAAATATTTTAATGTGCCAATATGTCTTATTGCTCATACTGATCATAGTGGTTTCGGATGTGACAGGGTTTAAAGAACACCCTGTATAAAACTTCATAGTTTGAAAATGTTCAACGAAAATTATTAAAACACCTAGATTATAAAAACAATAAAACGCTTTGTACTTACAGCCAATCTGCCAAACAAAATGGATTTTTTACCCTTGAAAATAGACGCACTGTATCTGAGTTATGCTATTTACATAAATTATTAAATTATAAAGTAGACTTTTTTAACCTACTCTCCAAAATTAATCTTAATGTCCCCCCCTTTCGCGTGACAAGAAATATATATTGGTTCCATCTGCCAGTCTGTAGCACTAACTATGCACAACACTCTTTCCTCTATCGTTCTTGCTCTGACTTTAAGGCTTTTTTTTTCATCTATTGATATATTTACAGGCCCCTTAATTTATTTAAAAATAAATTAAGACTCATTATTTCTGGCTGCGATACGGTCCCACTTGCTATTTAATGATGCTCACACTTACACACACCCGAACACTTACTCCCACACTAATACACATAAACACACATCTACACTTACTCTCATACAAATACACATAAACACACCCCTTTTTTGTAACACAATTTAATAATATTTTGTATGATTCTTATTTAGAAACTTCGCTGGTCTGTCTTAAAACTGTATTTAATAAAATGATATTTTTTCATTGTCGACTGTTTGTTTCTTGAAAATAAATAAATAGTTAATGATTTTGATAAAAATATTAATGAAAACGCCATGGTTAATATATTATTTTAAAAAATAAATATATATTTTAGCGTTCTCATAATGAATCTAAATATTTTAATTTCAGTTTCAGCGAGTTGTAAATAATTCACTTTTTTGTCAGTGATCACGATCGGGTATTTCCTCAGTGAAAACCAAATGCCGCCTATATAACGCCCGCATAACACTTGTTCTCCTCTACGGATGCGAATCGTGGCACCTCGCCAGTGAACTGTATTTATTTACGAGGAAAACAAAAAACAAACCGACACAAGCGTTGACTTAGAGATTACACACGCGTTGACTTATGATTGCGATAACTTAAGCATGTTCATTATTGTTCATTGTGTTCGCTCAAATGCTTAGCATGTTATTAAGCACGTCGATAGTTATTTGTGATTGAGCTACAAGAGGGTGTGTGTGACAAGATGAAGGGCCGGCCCTACCACAGGGCGAACTCAGCGGCCGCTCCGGGGGCAAAGGCCGCGATTACAATAGGAAGCTAAGGACGTCATACTTTCACCATGGCGTTATAGTTTAAGATAAATTCTCCCGAGATATTGCGAAGATACACTACCGACTCCCCGCCTTCAAGATTTGAGGTAAGCACATTGGTTTGTACCGTCGAGTCTAGTACCTCACGGTACACGTAATCTACTCATTAAGTGTCAAAAGTTTTGTTCTGCCGAGCAGTTTTTCCTTTGTTTACAATTAATTATATTTTTTAACAGTTTTGAGGTGGCATTTTTTTTTCTTAAAAGCCTATTTTAAATATGAGAGAGAAATTAGTAGAAACAAAATAACTGTCAGTTTAAAAAACGAAGGGCTAGATGCACAGATAATATGGTTAGATTCTGCCCTATTACCATATAAGAGCATCTAGGCGTAAAAATGTTGCCACTATAAAAATAAATTTAGGTGTTATATTTTTTCCATTTGTTTTACTATCTTCCCGTAGCTCAATCACAAATAACTATCCACGTGCTAAAAAGCGACGTGATAACGATTTCTCACCATGGTTGTTTATCGTATTCGCGATCACAATAGAACATGCGGCCTCCGTGGTGTAGTGGTCAAGACGCTTCACTCACACATGGAAGGTTCCGGGTTCGATTCCCGGTGAGAACACAAAAAAATAAATGTGATTTTTCTCAAGCCTGGGTGATCTGTGATGTAATTCACAACTGTAATTGGGTCTCCTGGCCTGTTGTTGTTCGAAAAAAATACATGAAATTAAATATAATGAAAAAAAAAATTAAATGTTAAAATATTTACGTTTCGCGACGTATAATCCTGCTGCGCAATCACATATTTGAATTTCACCGGTGAAAATATTGAAAATATTCCAAAACTGCCATTTTTATTTGTTCAGTTTTTTTTTATTTGATTTAATAGCATAATTATACATTTTTACAATTTAAAAAAATTTCACTTGTTATATTTTTACTAAAACTAAAATCCCACCAAGCCACTTTTGGTAGCTTGTTGGTGAAGATTATATTTATACTGACTTAATAATATTATTTACATTTATAAAAACAATGAATAACATATAAAAATTAACAGCCGGAAAGATCAGAATAAACATGTTTATACAAATAATAATATATAAATTTATTTTTTAAATACAAGAAAATATATGAAAAAATAAAATATTTACACCTAAGCTACTATTCATATATAAACTCTTCATCGAGTAGCCACTATCTTATTTTGCTCTTGTTACAATGTGAGTTAAATTTAAGTTCTTTTGGTAATAAATTAAAAATTGTAGGTACTAAATATTTGAGAGTTCTATTTCCATATTTATTACATACTTTTGGTACTACCAAGCCATCATTAGACGTAAAGCGTGTATTATGGTTATGTTTGAGAGGAAACTTGAATGTATTACTATTAAATTGTTCCAAAATGATGCAAAGCCACAGTAGTCGTCGAACAGGCAGAGTTTTGATTGTTTTGTACAGGAGATCATTATTACTTCTTTGTTCGTAAATCTCTGCAGGTACAATTCGCTTAACTATAGAATACTGTAGACCCAAGTTATCAATTATAACGCTATTATTTGCATTTAGCCGGCGGTTGGCAAGCCAAAGACAAGAAAGCAGTCGCCATAGTAATTGTAATTTAATTTTCACTTTTTGTATTAGATATTCTTTACTTTTTTGAAAATGCAATATTTTGTATTTTTTTTTTTAGTAAACGCCGATTTTTTGCCAGTGAACTGTATTTATTTACGAGGAAAACAAAAAAACAAACCGACACGAGCGTTGACTTAGAGATTACACAAGCGTTGGCTTATGACTGCAATTACTTAAGCATGTTCATTGTGATCGCTCAAATGCTCAGCATGTTTTAAAGCACGTCGATAGTTAATTGAGATTGAGTTAATGAGTGTACGTATTGAGACGTTAAAGGAGCCGGCTTTGTAATCGCTCGGTAAATAAATACAGACGATCTTTGAGCATACCGTCTTGGTAATTGTCAAAAGTCATATAAAATTCATGTTCAAGCGAGCATTTTTTGCTTGAATTGGAATTTATTGGAGTTTATAAACTTTTTATCACAGAAGCCTATTTAAAATATAAATGAGAACTGTTTTTATTAAGGAATTAATTTTCGGAGTCATTCATTGGTTGCATTCGATCATGTGATGTCGAGATGACAAGTCGGTAGAACATACCGAAGTAGATAGAGATAGAGAAGTTAAGAATACCGTCTCGGTAAGTACCGATGGAGATAGCCTTTATAATCGCGGCTCTGGAGCGTAAAACTTGTAACATTTTTATGCAACAAATGATCCAATGATGATAAGTTTGAATTAAAATCATTAAACGAATTTCTCAATTTCGTCTGCGAGTTTTTTTAGAAATGTCTCCATAAAAAAACAGTGTTCAAAGTCAGATACAATGTATCTTCGGACACACGGTGTCCACAAAACTGCTTCAGCAAAACATATTTTATGATTTAATTCCATTAGAGAAAATAGAGGCTTACAATATGCAAAAGATACAATTATTACCAGTTTAATGTTTAATATTCCATTTACAGATGGCTCTCGACTTTCGCACATAATTGGTTCTTGAAAATGGGTGTGAAATGTTCGAAAGTCGAGGGATTTTTTTACACAATTTGGATTTTTACCATTGACGTGTCTATATTACTATTTTTATTTATTGATTAAGGTGAATCAGTGTAAGTGTAACTAATCTACCTAATATTAATACCTAGAATTTGTTGCAACAGAGATGAAGAACATTTAAGAGAAGGTAATATAGAAGTCTAGGCATCTACAGGGCTTATGACATGTCATTTTTTTATGTTTTTATTTATTTATTCAATGCACAAAATACACAATTTTACAAAGACACAATTATATGTTTTTTGTGTCCCGACTTGTTAGAAAATTCCGTGTTAAGTCGGGACTCTTCGATATATAAATCAAAAATATTTATTTACATATTAAAACAATATACAGGTAATCAAAACAATATGCAAAATAATCAAAACAATATACAAAATAATAATGGAAAAATAAAAATAGTAAAAATTTATAATACATGTCGAAAATGGAATCAAAAGTTATATAATAATACGTATGACAGTGATGACATACACATATACGATATACGTATATGGATAATAATGAAAACAGCAGCAATGGCTGGTTTAAGTGGCCACTTTACACACTTTGTAACATTCACCATTCTGCCCATATTTCAGTTTCAGTGCTGCAGAGCAGCGTTTATTTTACGATTAAAAATACATACAAGAATTTGTAACCCACTAAGTCTTTTAAAGACTTTTCCGTGGGAGACATTTTTTTATGACAGGTTTACACATTTACATTTATTTTATTTATATTTTACAAATTTATTCATAAACATGCACTAAAAAACTATAAAGTATCAAGAAGATATTTCTTCAGTTTTTTATTTATTATTTGAAGATCTTTCACGTTAATTATAATTTGTGGGAGATCATTGAACAATCTTGGAACAACGCAATTTAATGTTCGCTCTCCGAAGTAATTTGTAATTCAGGGAACAAACAGAGAGCCCTTCGTTTTTAATCTAGTGTTTGAACATCCATATTCCTTCAATTCTTTCATATGTTGATGGTTGTGAAGTTAAAGAGCTGAAACCTTTATTTATGCGGGTGAGATTCATCTAATTGAATTATTTCACCTACATATTAGGCAACGCCTGAAATTAATTTTTTTTTAAATTTCTATTCTTCTTCGTGGACCAGGTGGATTTATCAACAATATTTTGAGTTTGTCCAAACTTTTGTAGACAAGGACTGGATTCAACTCCCCGGGGAGCTGTTTATATTAACATATTACAACAGATATGAAGAACATATTACAACAGAGATGAAGAACATGTTCATGATCAAAAGATTATTTTTTTCAAAACGCTATTTAGTTATAAAGAACATAAAGTCATTTTAATATTTTCCTCAATAGGTGGCATTTCTGTGGGTCGCAAAATGCTTCGCTTCTTTAGTGCTAGTTTTGCTAGCAAAACGCTAAAAAAATAAATTTCCATATTTGATTTAAAATGGAGCATTATATCAAAAGCAAAACGAATGAATTTTCAATAATGCTACATTATGAATAAAAAAGAATTTTCATATTTATTGTACTCGGTAATATTAAAGAAATTTTATTTAAGTTACACTCAGAGTAATAATGCGTACCTAGAGAGGAGCCCAAACGTAGGAAAACCATTCTATGACTATTGGGTATTAAGTTAGGTACAGTTCGCAGCAAAACAATGATGTCGAGAATTGCCAAATGGATATTAACTTGCATTGTAATTACTTTTAAATATGTACCTATTGCAGGGTCATTCCAATGTATTTTTCTATAATTCACCTATATTTATTTTATAAAACTGAAAATACATGTTCGTGTTAATTTTTTTTTATATATTCACTTTATTCACAATATATTTATGTTATATTTATTGATACATAAATCCCAACTCCATTGAACCAAAGTCCTGTGTTGAGTTTGTTTGTTTGTCCGTCACATCTCTGAAATGGCGAGTCGTAGCGGCCTCAAATTTGGACACGTCATTTTAGATGCGATTTCAAGGTTTACGTTGCTATTTTCGAACAAAATTTCAATCGATCTCTACTCGATAAAAACTCAAATATTATATGGATGCCTAGTGCGGCCCCGACATATTGCCCGTAATCAACTGTCATTATCAACAGTAAACATACTTTAATTCACAAATTTATCTCCCGAATTGAGAAAAAATAGTATCAGAAGTAAATATGTTGATATAAGGAAAGTTTTTAAGCAACATAATACACGTGTCGGGACAATAAATGCCGAAAAGCAATGCAAAATGTCCACCAATTGGTTTGCTAGCCAACATACCAACATCGCTTGCGTTCTATGAAACATTGTGATAGGGCTTCTCTCTAGGTACGCATTATTACTCTGAGAAGTTACACTTACTGTAAAACGAGGGGAAGTGTGTCTATACGCTCGTTATCGTTATTTTACTGATTTCTCAATATTTTAACAAAATTGTTAAAAAATACATAAATAAGAACAAACGTTATTAGATTTTGAGTCGATAGATTATAATTTTGGTAAAAAAAAATGCAAAATTAATTTTTAAATATCTCTTCAATTTATATGTCACACTTACACTGATTCACCTTACACAATTGATACATGTTATTTTTCTCTGTACAATCTACTTTCATAATTTTTAAATGTTATAGCTGTGTTTTTTCAAAAAAAGTTAACTCTTTAATCTTTTACTAGATCTTTTAAATTTTTAAGTAAATAAATGTTGGCGCGTAAAAACATATTTACGACATTGCTGGCAATAGATTTCTCGCAGCTTCAAAAGTTCAACTACTCGATACTATTCGATACTCTTTCTCAAAAAATCGAAAAAATCTGTTCAATTTTGGAGTGCGGAAAACGGAAATACGACACCTCGATGTTGTCGATTTTAGTTAGGATTAATCAGTCCGACGCGCAGTTGTTCTTTCGCAAAATATTCGGAGAAGCATCTTTGAGGGTATGTAAGAAAAATATATTCAAATATCTAATTATCAAACCGCTCTTCGCCGAATATCAAGAGTTGTTTTTTGATTATTTTTTTAAAAATAAATTTCTTACAGCATGTTTTGGCCCACCCTATACGCACACACACACACACACACTTGTGCCCACGTGTGTATTGGATGCATTTCGTTTCTGTGTGGTATCGTATGATCGGTTCGCATTTCTCCGCAAGTTGAAGTTCAGTAGTTGTCAGGCGGCCGCACCAGCCGGACGGCATTCCAAATTCAAATATAACCCGGGCCGCTCGCGTTACAGATGTGAAATTGGCGCCAAAGTTCACCGACGCGTTCTAAAATCAAAAACACTTCGAAACCCGATTGAAATAGCCGCGAAACTGTGAAAAAACTAGAATTTAAACTATTCCACTTAAAAACTAGAATTTTTGTCTTAAAGACGGCGTGAAAGTTTAAATATTGAATTTAAAACTTGTGTTTTGTGCAAATGTTCGGAATTTAACGCAATATGTTAATTTTTTAAATTTGGAACTGGTTTTAAGTTAATTTCGTTCGAAGTTCGATTTTTAAATCACCGAAATCATAATTTGGAACAAACTGGTAAATACTAACTGTTAAACTAAATGTTATTAAATATTTGTATGTAACCACTTACCAACCTTTCCGTGTCTACCGGATTCGTATTAAGACGTACCCGTCTCTTCGTCAGGGCACCAATCAAACTAACATGCAAAACCCACTATACACCTTCACCATAGTTGTTGCACAAAAATATAAAACCAACACGACATGCATTTTAGTAGGCAACCCTCACATGCACTGATTAGATAATGCAAATATTTTATGTTGTGGGAGAAACAGTAGAAAAATGAGGGAGAAAGGAATATATAATCACCATCATTCCCTCTCCGCACTTAATGATGCATAGGGCACTGCATTGGTTCACCAATCGCATCGTATCTTGATATTTTTTGTTACATTAAGGTATGGTAGATGATCAGTCTTACGCTCCAGGTACCAGTCCGGGGACAAATACATATTCTAGTGTAAAAACACCCTTTTAAATAAATATTCAAAATCGAACCCGAGAACTCTTGCATGGCAAACGCGCTGACCACTACACCAAGTGGCCGGCAAACTCAATAATTCTGCTTTCCGCGACTAGAGGTGCTTAGGGCACTGCATTTGTGAATCGAATGAGGCGTAACGTAGACAAAGTCAAAAAACCATCACGCCGTTCCTCGTAGAAGTAGGAAGAGATGATACAACGCCGCTTAAATGTGTCTTTGAATAATACCTAGCTTCCTTTACAATCAAACGTCTTCTCATGTACGAACGCCGATTATACCGACTTTTAACATAATATATCCATTATCAATATTTTATTTATTTATTTATTTGACAATTGTAGTCCGCATTACTTTGTAGGATTCATTTGTCCATAATCGATGACACACACGTGCTAAAACGTTTCACCTGAAGAAAGCAATGTCATCATTTTCCATAGAATCCAATACAACACATTATGCAACTCAAACAGTATTGCACATAAAATCGGGAGCATCGTTCTGCAGCACATTCACATCGTCCCTACCATAAAGAAATGAACTACAAAGGAACGTTGCCTATAAAGAGACCACAGAACGCAGTCAACGTCAGTCAGCCAAACAAGAGCAGTTCAGTTCGGTCAGTCTAGTTCAGTTCCAGCATGTAGTTCAAGTGCAGTCTCAGTCCCTTCAGCCCATCACCGCCGCAACAATCGTCCAACACAATTTACTACATATTCACCGTGTAATAAATACGCAAACAGCAACCTCGTCTTCTGTTAATCTCTAACTGGGGTAGGAGCTCCAACCCTAAACTACCAAAATCCGTTGTTCGAAATACCAGTTTCAAATATTTGTGAGCTGCAAGCTTGTTTTAGTACTAAAAAACCGCGACTTGGTTAAAGATGTAAAATATAGTATATTTTTTTGTATGGAGTAATAAGCTGGAGTAATAGGCTAGTTTCATCATTCACTTAGAACGGGCTGGGCGCTGGGCGCACTTTTTTTGTATGAAGATGTGGTGGTGATTTATAACCATTATTTTATTTGTTTTCTTATAAACATAGTTGCTATAAAATATTTACAAATTACAACAGGGATGGAGAATACCTAAATTAAGGGAATATGGAAGTCTAGGCATTTACAGGGCTTATGACCTGTCGTTGGCTGGTTTAATTGGCCACTCTACACACTGTGTAACATTCACCGTTTTGCCTATGTTTGAACATCCATATTTCTTCAATTCTTTCATTCGTTAATTTTAGTGAAGTGAAAGAGCTGAAACCTTTATTGCTGTGAAGAGATTCATCTGACTGAATTATTTCCCATACTAGGCAACGCCTGAAAACAATTTTTTAATATTTAAACTTCTTCTTGGACCAGTTGGTTTCCTTACAATATTTGAGTTTGCCCAAATGTTCGTAGACAAAAGACTGGATTTTACCCCCTCGGGAGTCATTATGATTAACAAATTACAACAGGGATGGAGAATACCTTAAATAAGGGAATATGGAAACATAGGCAGAATGGTGAATGTTACACAGTGTGTAAAGTGGCCACTTAAACCAGCCAATGACAGGTCACTAGCCCTGTAAATACCTAGACTTCCATATGCCCTTATTTTAGGTATTCTCCATCCCTGTTGTAATTTGATAATTTTAATGACTCCCGAGGGCGTAAAATCAAGTCTTGTCTACGAACATTTGGACAAACTCAAATATTGCTATAAAATATTATTACGGAAAGTCAAATATAATAGTACGCTGTACATAATCGCTTATTCGGACGATTCGCCCGTGTGATGTGTAAAAAAATCACCGTTCGAGTGCCATAATCCTGGGAGAAAATACAGGAATACGTTTATTTATTTGATTAATTGTAGTCTGCATTGCTTTACGAGCTGTTAAACCCATCACGTAATGCGACGGTAAACATAAGTTAGAAGTTAATGAATAGAAAGCAGATATCCGCAGAAGCCGTATTCAGCAAGCGAATTGCCCTATTAATGGGTGAATTCTGACTTGCATTTGTACGGCTTCTGGGTGCGTAAAACAGTGCACGAGATCTCGCTCTAGTATAATTATTACTACTAATACTACCATCACGCCATTTCCCCGTAGGGGTAGGCAGAGAGAATGGACCGCCACACACGTCTATCCATCCTGGCATACATTCCTAGCTTCTTCCACATTCATACATCTTGTCATACATGCCCTTCGGTTCTGTCTGCTTTTGACATGACCAGACTTAAGATTTCGGTTTATCTGATCATGCCACGTCTTCCTCGGTCGTCCTCGTCTCACGTTGCCGTTCATTTTCGCCATATATACTTGTTTTTACCATTCTTTCGTCGTCCATTCGTTCTGCGTGACCGAACCATCTCAGAGACCCTTTCTTAATCTTATCAATTATACTTGACTCAGATTTACACTCTCGCCTGATTTCGTCATTCGCAACCCTGTCATACATTCACTCGGCTTTCATCCTTCCTCTGCCAGTTTCATGTTCCACTTCGATACATAAGTGTTATTATTATCATGGATAACTTTTGTAAAGCCCCATTTTAATAATATAATACCCTAAGGGCGCTTTAAAAAGTGATTAAATAAAGATATGAATTTGATTTTAACATTTTTAATTTGTAATTTAAGAAAAACAATGTGCTTTGTCACCACATGCTAAGGATTTATTCAGATGATTTAGGGAGCAAGTGGGTTTTAAGTTTCTTCCGAAACATCACTTCACTCTCACAGTTTCGGACCTCTGCTGGGAGAGCATTCCATGCCGTAGGGCCTGCGACCGCAAATGCGCGTTCGCCGAATTTAGTGCGCTGTTTGCGTAAAGGTATAATTACTTTTCCTCTCGGCGTAGATGTTGCTGATTGGGAACATAAAAGCTGATCACTTTCAGAATATTTGGATTTTATTCAGGGTTGCCTGAGAAGTGACGTTCATGGTTTTTTGGGGATTTTTATTGTAATTCATTATTTTTAAATTGTACTTTCACGCAATTATCAGTGTCGTAATGGAAGCTACAAAAGCTTTGACCTAAAGTGCGGAATTTAAGTTCGAGCGAGTCGGACTCAAATTTTCAACTAAAAATTTAAAATCTCAAAAGGCTATTCCTTAGTTTCTGAATAACATTAAAAACTGCGCTAGACTCTAAGCTTTTGTAACAAAAATTTCGCCGAAAAAGAGTCAGGCTCTTGTGTTTGACGAGTGTACAAAATAATATAAAATTGAAACAAAAATGCATAGCAAATAAAAAAATATAAATAAACAATTAAAAGTTGAAAAAATTTAACACTTTAATCATTAATATACACAAACACATATCCTTTATATGTATATGTATAAAAAGTTAAAAAAAAATAAAATATTTTGATCGATTATTATACCCAGATATTAAAAAAAAAAACTTTTTTTTTTTTTTTACAATATACATAAGAGGTAAAACAGAGTATTAAAAAATAAAGGATAATTACATAGCAATGAAATACATATTAACAGTAAAAATAGTAAACAAAAATCCCACAAAGGCACGGCCTGTTCGTGGGTAGGTTTACAAGAAATGATTATGAATTTTTGCTCCTATAATAAATAGACAGTTATAATATTTTTGTGTAACATAAGGAGAAAATAAAATATTCTGTAAAAGATTATATGGTATTTTTTTATTTATAGTAATTAAAAAAGGAAATAAAAAATATAAATAAACATTAAAATATTCGACAATATTTTGAGTTTGTCCAAATTTTTGTAGACAAGGAATGGATTCAACTCCCTGGGGAGCTGTTAACATTAACATATTACAACAGAGATGAAGAACATTTAAGATAAAATAATATAGAAGTCTAGGCATCTACAGGGCTTATGACCTGTCCTTGGCTGGTTTAAATGGCCACTTTACATACTGTGTAACATTCACTATTCTGCCCATATTTGAACATCTACATTTCTTCAATTCTTTTATCTGTTGATGTTTGTGAAGTTAAAGAGCTGTAACCTTTATTTATGCGGGTTCTTGTCTACTTAAATTTAGACAAACTCAAAATATTGTTGTTAAATCCACCTAGTCCATGTAGAAGTATAGAAATTTAAAAAATAAAATTTTCAAGCATTGCCTAGTATGTAGGTGAAATAATTCAATTAGATGAATCTCACCCGCATAAATAAAGGTTTCAGCTCTTTAACTTCACAAACATCAACAGATAAAAGAATTGAAGGAATATACATGTTCAAATATGGGCAGAATGGTGAATGTTACACGGTGTGTAAAGTGGCCACTTAAACCAGCCAATGACAGGTCATAAGCCCTGTAGATGCCTAGACTTCTATATTATCTTTCCTTTATATTATATTTTATCTTTACTTAGATTTTTCTTTCAGAGTAACACATTAAGAAGCACAGTTTGTATGGTCCCCGTAGTTTCCGTCACGAGATTTTAGTTCCAAACGATTAGGTCTATTTCAATTGTTTAACTCTTGTGTGGCTGTGGTGTCACACTAGTCGACACAGGACACAAGATTTGATATATCTCTCTTATTTTTAAAAACCATAAACTAGTATTTTTTGTAATCTTCAAATGGACATTTTCACACCGGATTTTGAAAGTAAAATTTGTATAATTATGCTGGATGTTAATACAAAAAAAAAAAGCTTTGCTACGCGAAGAATGAATGTCCGCTAATTCAACAACACATTTTTATAAGAGAGAGCACGAAGACAGAAGTCATAATAAGGAAGACAGAGACGCTGTTCTGTGGCGGGTGTTGGGTAAAACAGATTCAGTCTTCAGTCGGTTTATGACTGTGATGGGGGACGCACGCGCGCAATATGAGAAGCGTATTTATGATTTTTATTTTATTTTCCTACAACAGGGCAAAATTATATCTTTATTATTATTTTTATTTATTTATTTCTTAAGTTAGCTCATATTAAAACTAATATAAACTATTATGTACATTTACATCATCTATATATATTTACATTTCCTTACAGTAACTTATACATTTATTTTTAAATTCTTTCAGACACTTTTCATTCTTCATACATTCAGGCATCTCATCATACATTTTTAAACCCTTATACATCAAACAATTTTGCGACTCAGCTCTTTTCAATAATGGTAGTCTTATTTTATCCTTTTGTCTAGTAGCATATTCATGACAATTTTTGTTTAAGACAACTTTATCCTTAAAATATTTTGGTAATTTATCGTGAAAAAGTTTATGTATAAATATCATAAGATAACCATTTTAGTTCATCTCTCATTTTTTTTACATTGCTATATTTATTTTTATTTGCATAAATTATGGAAAAAGAATTATTAAACAGTACGCCTCTATTTTTTTATTTTTTTTTAATGCCTGAATTTTAGAGTATTCCGTCTTTTACTAGTGGTAACACGATGTTACACCACCGCGCGCAAAGGGATTATTTACCACAGTCTTTTAAGAGTTAATGTCAATGCAAGGTAGTGGTTTTTTATGAATTAATTGTCAAGTAACTTTGATCCAACCCTTCTTTAAAATCAGTAAATGAACAAGACCCACTGTGATTGAGCAAATCGCGCTACCCCCCTCCCCAGGATGCCAGTTTTTCATCCCTCACTTTTTACTTTTGCCTTGCTTGTGCCCGCGACCCACTCACGAAGGCTTCGCGACCCACAGGTTGGAAAACACTCAAATAATTATTAGATTCTTGATTTCGCCATTGGGCCGGCGACCACGGCCGTCGTGTTTTAGGGGTAAAGCGATCTGTGGTCACCGAGTATTATAATTTTTCGTGTGTGATAGTTTGAAAGTTCGCTATTATAAATAATGATTATAATTATATAATTCGCGCGTACCGACGGAAGTCGGAGTGTTGAAATTGGGACGCGGCTATCAAGTTCATATTATAAAATCTTGAAGTCATAGTAATTACACTTTAATGTAAAAATGAATGTGGATAAAACCAAATATTTTTGACCTGAAAAATCGTGAAGTTAGTGCGCTAATGATTATTTTTTTTTTTTTTTTTTATTCATAAATTTTATGAAAAGTACAAGTTTTTGTAAAATTCTAAACATAACTGCTTTTACACATCTAGTAAATTTTATCACTGTAACTCTCCAAAAAAAGAGACCAAATCTTGTGCTTGGAGAGTGACTTACACTGTTTTAGTTGTTTATTTATAAGAGTTTATATAATTTTAATACGAGTACATGAAAAGAAAAAGAAAAACATAGGATATATAAAGAATAAACATAAAACAATAATATATTCATACTAATTAAAATTTTATTGTATACAATTATTGTTTTGCCCTTGTTTGTCTTTGCTAAATGGTTTTATGTTCTTTTTGTTCAGTTTCTTGCATTTATGTTTCTTCATGTAACTGTTGTAATTGGCTTAGGCCGTATGTATATAATGAATAATAAATAAATAAATAAATTATGTTATTTTTACACGAGTTCAAAAAATTTCTCTAGATTTGATATATTGATATATTATTTTTAATACTTTTTAGTTCATTAGGAAGATTATTATAATTTTTTACACCTTTGAAGACAAAGCTATTTTGACCATGACTTGTGTGGAATTTAGGAATTTTAATATTATGTTGGTATCTGAGTGACTTATTCATTTCAAATTCTTTTATTTTTTATATATTTGTATAATAGAATTTATTTTATAAAGAGTGTCTACTGTATGAACCTATAAATATATTGCAACAGAGAGGGAAAACATTTTTGAGAAGGGAATATGGAAGTCTAGGCATTTACAGGGCTTATGACCTGTCATTGGCTGGTTTAAGTGGCCACTTTACTGTGTATTTGACTACACCCTTTTATCGATTGTTGCGCGGTATGATCGATAATTCTGAGATTATGATGAGCATTGGTTTGTATGTTCCTGATAATTAAAGACAGCGTCAGCATAGCGTGTTTCATATTCCGATTTACAGGACCAACCTGGAAATATGGAAGTCTAGGCATTTACAGGGATTATGACCTGTCATTGGCTGGTTTAAGTGGCCACTTTACACACTGTGTAACATTCACCATTCTGCCCATGTTTGAACATCCACATTTCCTCAACTCTTCCATCTGTTGACTTTTGTAAAGTAAAAGAGCTGAAACCTTTATTACTCAAACATTGTTGAATTAACTACCTGGTAAAATAAGAAGTATGAAAATTGGAAAATTGTTTTCAGGCGTTGCCTAGTAGGTGATTTGGCTCAGCCGGATGAATCTCACCCACGTGATAACATATATTCAATACGTACATATTATAAAAAATAAAAAAATACACGAAAGAGACTCATGTCAAAGTAGTAGGAGAATCCTGCTCCGGAAAACCCCTTCGGATACATGGAACAGATCAACATCCAGAGCGATGTTGTTCAGCGTAGCGGTAGCCCTTACAACGGCAGGGTGCTCCTGGTTATCGGAATATAAAACAAACTGTCGTAGGTAATTATCAGGAACATACAAACCAATACTCATCATAATCTCAGGATTATCGATCATACCGCGCAACAATCGATAAAAATGTGTAGTCAAATACACATTCCTTCTAGTCTCTAAACTGTTGTAGCCGAGCATACCCTGGAAAAACTCGGTCGGGTAGAGCCGAGGATAATACGAATACTGTACGTGTGATATCACTGAACCCCTTCTAAACGGCTTAACCGATTTACGTGCGGTTTTCAGAGAAATATAGATCTTTGCGCTGTGCGTGTTCGTAGATATTAAAATCTTCAATCTAATATTTTAAAAAATTAACTAAGGAGCATAAATGTTTTATTCATCGATCTACCAGGGTTTCATTCAAGGAGAATGCATTTACAAAAAAATGGAAAGATATTACGTATATTTTTTGGGTAATACCGTGTATGTTGCATTTGATCCGACGTTTCGGCTACCATTGCAGGAGCCATCTTCAGGGAAAACATGTTCATTTTGTTTTCCCTGAAGATGGCTCCTGCAATGGTAGCCGAAACGTCGGATCAAATCCAACATACACGGTATTACCCAAAAAAGATACGTAATATTGATAACTGTGACCGTGAAAACCTTCGCACCTATTTAAATGGAAAGATGTTGTTTTTTGTGTATAAAAAAGTTTGTGTTTAAATGTTTAGTTAAGTTTATTTATTTTTTGTGGATCTCAATCAGATTCTTTCCTTAAATTCCTTATAATTTCTACCCATTTATTTCTTTTCACTGGATTTTTAAATTCAATACATTTTTCAAAATCGTATTCCTACCAAAGTAAACCCCTCTGTTAGTGAGAAGACCGGAGTTAGACGTTTGCAAACCGAATGCCATATTTGAAAAATATTTATTTTATGTTTTGGAATTCAACCATAAACAAGTACCTAGGTACCTATTTATAAATAAAAAATATTTTTCCAAGGCGAGCCAACGTTTGGGCAGGACAACGTCTGTTGGGTCAGCTAGTTGCAATATATATTATGAATGTTTACGTAAAAGTAATTTTTTATTTTTATTTTTGCTATTATTCAATAATGTACATGATTCCACTTTACATTATGTTGTATCCCAACTCAACACAGGGCCCTTGGCCCCATAAAGTTTGGGATAA
Organism: Micrasema longulum; assembly: GCF_059751315.1. Lineage (NCBI taxonomy): Eukaryota > Metazoa > Arthropoda > Insecta > Trichoptera > Brachycentridae > Micrasema > Micrasema longulum. The sequence continues at coordinate 183,157 of NW_028279995.1, read as the reverse complement.
GTTTTTTTTTGTAATATGTATGTATTTGTATCAGTCCAACATCGCTTGCTTCGAAAAATAGCGTGGATGCTTGGACTAGAGAGAAATAATTATTCTTATGCTGAAATAGAGTCAATGTTCAATATTTCTAGTCTACAAAAACGTAGAACTAATATTGACTCCATACACATGTTCGGCTTACTAAATGGTATAATCGATGTTCCATCATTACTGGGACAAGTAAAATTCAATACTCCGACTCGTAGATTGAGAAACAATGAAGTACTGTTCATCGATCAGTGTATAACAAACTATGGCCTTAATTCTCCAATGACCCGTCTTTGTCTTATTGTTAACTCGAAACAAGATCATCTGGACTTTTTTGGTTTAAGTTTACAGCGATTTAAACGAGCACTAAATAAATAGTCCAGATCTTGTCTCGATGTCCCTTATGTTTGTCAATGCTTCTTTTCTTTTTTTGAATGTTTTAAACTATTCTTTTATTTTAATATTTAAACCTTATAAATTGTATACATGGACAATGTCCGTTAATAAATAAATAAATAAATAAATTTGTATGAATACATAAAAATGAAAAAAAAAATTAATATATTAACATTTCAGTAGAAATATTAATGGCTCTACGCATGGAATATTTTAATTAATTATCTGTAATTCAGTCTCCATATTATATTGAGAAAAGGGTAAATCTGATGCGCCGTAGAGTAAAGCTCAGTGCGAACTAGATGCAACAAATGTTTTTTTTTCTGATTGAGCAGAAGCTAATAAATAAAATAAAACTGGAAAAGAAAGCCACTGTCGGATATTTTTCAAATAACTCATCAAGACGAGTTACCAAGAGTCTAATAGCTAACTAATTGTCAAAAGTGTACCGACAGAATGCCCCGAGATCGGAATACAGAATACAGACTCGTCCAAGCATCGCATGGGCCAATGGGAAAAACGAGCTATGTCAGAAATCAAAAATTTTAAATATTATTTTCTTAACAATATTCTGTCTATAAAATTAACATTTGAAACACTAACTTTGTGGTTATTCATTATAATAAAATAAATATTGATTTATTTATACAGGGTGTTCTTTAAACCCTGTCATATCCGAAACCACGATGATCAGTATGAGCAAGAAGACACATTGGCACATTAAAATATTTTTTTAGAACGAATAAAATTTATAAAAATAAAACATCAAAAAGCAAATGGTTGCTTTCTTCTGCAGGGGTGAAACGAGAAGGGGGAAGAGGGGAGTCTGATACCGCGCTCCCCTCACTTCTCCCCTGCAGAAGTAAGCAACCATTTGCTTTTTTTGATATTTAAAAAAAAAAAAAATATTCGTCCTAAAAAAATATTTTAATGTGCGAATATGTCTTCTTGCTCATACAAATCATCGTGGTTTCGGATGTGACAGGGTTTAAATAACACAATGGTTGCTTACTTCTGCAGGGGTGAAACGAGAAGGGGGAAGAGGAGAGTCTGACACTGCGCCGCGCTCTCCTCACTTCTCCCCTTCAGAAGTAAGCAACTATTTGTTTTTTTTTTAATATTTCATTTTTAAAAAAAAATCTTTGTTCTAAATATTTTTTTAAATGTGCTAATATGTCTTCTTGCCCATACCGATCATCGTGGTTTCGGATGTGACAGGGTTTAAAGAACACCCTGTATATACGCCCAATGGGATTTTTTAAGGACACATTTATACATAGAAAATTATCGTAAAGGAAAGTAGAAAGACATAATGGTGTATAGTAGACTCGGTGGGAGTGGAAGCGGGATAGAGGTGTTTATAATTGAATTTGGTTTAGTGATCGTTTGTAAGAAGACAACTTGTTATCAAAAAAATCAAAACTGGTATGTTGGCAGACCTGAGAATTCTGGGCATAGGGGAATGAAAACCATAGTTAGTTCTATAGTTATCGGTATGAAAGAGTCAGTTTTGTCTGAGGTTTCTAGTTGGGATGTTTAATTTTATTGATCAAATAGTTTTATTGAGTTGAGAATTTCAAATAGGACTAGAAGGTCGGATTTATTTCGACGGTCTTGAAGAGAAGATATATTTAGGCTAATTTCTAACTAACTACGTATATTGGTCTCTGGATAAGCCCAACCTCCAGCCTATCTTTCTTCAAAACAGATGTTCAACTGATTCAATATTTTTGATGTGAACATCATAATATGGAGACCAGATAACAGAGGAATACTCTAGGTGCGGGCGAATTAGGGAACAGAAGAGAGCTTTAAGGGTATTGATATTTTTGAAGTCAGTTGTGCTTCTGGTTTTAAAACTACACAAGCTTCTTTATCAAGATATATATAACGCATCATCATCATTCCCTTTCGCACCTAATGTTGCATAGGGCACTGCATCGATTCTCCGATTGCAGTGTATCTTAATTTTTTTTTTTACATGAAGGTAAAATACTTAGTCTTCTGCTTCATGTGCCAGTCCAGGGACTGTAAAATATTCTAGAGTAAAACATAATTTTAAATCAATATTTCGTTGTAACCATGTTGGGAATCGAACCCAAGACCTCTTGCATGGATGCAAACGCGCTGACCACTACACCACGAGTCCGACGATGATGTATAACTAATAAGTCTTTTCCTATTTTATTTTAACAGTGATTACTAAATATTAGCGAATATCGAAAAATATGGAGTCAATAGGTATTTTTGTCATGTTGTTATTGTAAAGATGGAAAGCGTGTAGTGAGATAGATACGATTTTTAAAACTAGACAGGAGTGGACTAAAAGAAATTTTGTTTATTTGGTTATTCATTATATTTTTTTTTACTACGAATCGCTTTTTTAATTTCTAAGATTTCCGAGTTGCCTAATTTTGATATTTTATTGATACCTGTTTATATTTGTTACAACAGAGAGGGAAAACAATTTTGAGAAGGAAATATGGAAGTCTAGGCATTTACAGGGCTTATGACCTGTAATGCCAACTTAAAAGTAGCCACTTTACACAATGCGCAACATTCACCATTCTGCCCATGTTTAAACCAACATAAAACAGAATTAATTAAACAATATATATGTATCGTATTACCAGCGCTATGATTTTTTTAAAGTTTTGTATTTCTGAAAAAACCCCGCGTGTGACGTCTCAAATTCTCTTCTGCTTCTTCTAAGTTAGTTCTGTCGATTGGTCCGTTGACGGTAAATAAACCAGAAAACCAGCAGAGGTCTGAAACTGTGAGAGTGAAGTGATGTTTCGGAAGAAACTTAAAACCCTCTTGCTCCCTAAATCATTTGAATAAATCCTTAGCATGTGGTGACAAAGTACATTGGTTTTCTTAAATTAAAAAAGTTAAAATTACATATATATCTTTGTATAATCACTTTGTAAAGCGCCCTTGAGGTATTATACTACAAAAATGACGCCATATATGTTATCCATAATAATAATAATCCAATTTCCCGTAGGGCTGAATTTCCCCTATGGAGAAGAAAGAGGAATTGTGGGTGGAAATTAAGAGGGTCCTTCCGGAATTAGACAGAAGAGGTAAACCATGAACTGGTTGTAATAGTAATGAAAATAAAATCTCGTTATTCGTAGTTGCTCGCTTTTCCAACAGGCATCGAGTTATGCCCGGTCAGCAATTATTTCTATGGGCTATGAAGGTTAGTATTTTAATTGGCCGTTGTAATGAGAGTGTTTGTAAACATACACATATCTCAAGAGAGATGAAGAATCAATCAATGCACAAAAATAGATCACGTATCAAAATATAAGTATTTAGGTATTATTATAGATTCCACTTTTAATTGGGAAGAACAGATAAAAACAGTTTGCAATAAGCTAAGATTTTGCCTACTTCACATGTACCATTTAAAACCATACATGCCATACCCGGTTCTGAGACTAGGTTACTTGGGGCTAGTTGACCCAATTATTCAATATGGATTAAGAATATGGGGACTAAAGCTAGGGTTTCCTAGGACAGCGGTGCCCGTATTTTAACGGCCGTAGTGAACGGTGATGCGGTAGATAGCCGTCGTAACGGTGACTAGAGTGTGGTTTCCTAGGAAAACGGTGTTATCAACACCATTTAACACCGTTTCCCTAGGAAACCACTCTCAAGTCGACGTTACGACGGCTGTCCACCGCATCACCGTTCACTACGGCCGTTAAGATGCGGGCACCGCTGTCCTAGGAAACCCTAGCTTAAGTTTTAAATCTTATACGGATAGAGTCTTGAACTTACAGGTACAAATTTTAAAAATCATCGTACCTGTAAAAATAAAGAATGAGGCAAAATACAACAATAAAATATTATTTGATTTTGTTAACGTTTTGCCAATAAACAAACAGTGTCCGTATAAGATAATGACAGATCATTTCCTCGATTGCAATTTTAAATCCAAAATAAACCACCAGATCATGACCCGACAAGTGTCGGCACAGCAGCTGATGGTACCACGACAGAAAAACTACTATGGTGACAGAACAATGGGTAGTGTAGTACCAAAACTGTACAATTTAATACCAGCCAAAAATCGTGAAGAAAAAAACCTAATTTCATTTAAAAAATAGTCAAAAAATTATTAAACAGCAAGTGAAACTTAAGTGTATAAATATATTTTATTCTTCAATTATTATTAAACTATGTATGTACTTACTTATAAATTAAAAAAAAAAATGTAATGTAACCCGCAGGCAAGCTTTGGCTTTGCGGGAACAAAAATACAATTATGTATGTTACTTATTTTTTAAAATGAATAAAACTTTTTAAAAAATTTAAAAAAAATATTTTTTTTTTTTTTTTTTTAAATTACTGGATGAAATTCGAAAGTGCACGCAATGACGGGGCTTAGTTAAGTAAACCGACAGTGTGCGACTTAGGGAGGGAAACAGAGAGGGAAAACATTTTGGAGAAGGGAACATGGAAGTCTAGGCATTTACAGGGCTTATGGCCTGTCATTGGCTGATTTATTTATTCATACAAATACATGCATATTACAAAAAAAAAAACGTAACTCAAACTATATGAGGCCGAGAGCCCTGTATTGAGTTGGGATACAACATAATGGAAAGTGGAAGCATGCACATTAGGGTGGGTCGATATTTTTTTTTTCCGAATTTCGAAATGAAAGGGGTCTAAAAAGTTGCCTTTTGGATTTCTCTGAATGCTAAAAATATCAACAAAAAATATTTGATACCACTTTTGGCCAGAGCTTGAAGTTTTCGAAAAAGTTTTTTTTTGCGCTAAACCGGCTGTCATTTCACATTTGCCTTCAAATCACTAAAAAAATAGCATAAAATATTTAGGAATTATAATTGATAAAAATATAAAATGGAAGAAGCAAATAAATAATATTTTAAATAGATTGAGAAAACTTAAATATGTATTTATTAGATTAAGGAATATATTAACCATCGAAAAATGAAAACCAATTTACTTTGCATTCGCCCAATCCATATTACAGTACGGAATAATCGGATGGGGTGGTGCTTTTAAAACAAATATTTTACCGATTGAAAAAATACAAAAATTAATTATAAAAGTTATTTTGAAAAAACCGTCTACTTTTCCCACAAACACAGAAAGGATTGAAAATGTTGAACGAAATTTTTAAAAGTACCTAGATTATAAAAACAATAAAACGCTTTGGATGTCACAGGGTTTAAAGAACACCCTGTATAAAACTTCATAGTTTGAAAGTGTTCAACGAAAATTATTAAAACACCTAGATTATAAAAACAATAAAACGCTTTGTACTTACAGCCAATCTGCCAAACAAAATGGATTTTTATCGTTGAAAATAGACGCACTATATCTGAATTATGCTATTTAAATAAATTTTTAAATAATAAAGTAGACTCTTTTAATCTACTCTCCAAAATTAATCTTAATGACCCCTTTCGCTTGACAAGAAATAAGTATTTATTCCATCTGCCAGTCTGTAGCACTAACTATGCACAACACTCTTTCCTCTAACTATAAGCTTTTTTTCATCCATTGATATATTTTACATGCCCCTTAATTTATTTAAAAATAAATTAAGACTCATTCTTTCTGGCTGCGATACGATCCCACTTGCTATTTAATGATGCTCACACTTACACACACTTGGACATTTACTCCCACACAAATACACATAAACACACCTCTACACTTACTATCATACAAATACACATCAACACACTCTTTTGTTGTAATATGAATATTTTTTATTTAGAAATTTCGCTGGTCTGTATTTGAACCGTATCTTTTTTATGTTATTATATCACTGTCGACTGTTTGTTTCTTTAAAATAAATAAATAAATACAGTGGTATTTGTTTGTTAGTAAAATTAGTGTCCTGACGAAACCGGTAGATATAGAGAAGTCGGTTTATGGTTAAACGCAATTATTTACCTGACAATGTTTTGAGTTTGGCCAAATATTTATAGACAGACTGAATTTCCTCCCTGTGGAGTTGTTTAGATCATAATTTGTGCAACAAAGATGGAAAACATTTTTGAGAAGGGAATATGGAAGTCTAGGCATTAACTGGGCTTATGACCTGTCATTGGCTGGTTTAAGTGCCCTGTGCAATATTCACCATTCTGCCCATGTTTAAACAAACATAAAACACAATGGTGAATGTTACGCATTGTGTAATATATAAGTCCTGTAAATGTTTTCCCTCTCTGTTGCAATAAATGTATGTAAAATTATTTACTAATTCAAAAACTATTTAGCCTCCTGAACAATGGCGTCGAAAACAAATACTTTTAAAGTGTGCATAAAAACAATATTGATTTTGTCGATCGCTTCGATCACAGTCGAGTGCAAAAGCGATCGACTTTCAAGTTCCGACGCGGCGAAGTTCCGCGACTTTGACGGCTATGCGAACTCGAGTGGCGGCCATTTTGGGAACGGCAGAACGCGGCAAGATGGCGGCCGCTTCGATTGGGCGAGAGACGACTTCGTCATGACGGACACGCTGGCGGACGGCGAAAACGAGAAAAGAATACAGTTCGGAGACATTTGTGCCAAGGAGACGTCCGTCGGGAAAAATGGGTGAGTTGTCAATCTTTGGGAGCATTTTTTGTTTTATTTTATAGTTATTAGGAAGAACGACAGAAATGAAAAAAAATACAGGGAGTATTCTTGATGCAAAATTACTTTCGTTATTGTGTGATTTTTTTGTTTTATTCGTCAGAAACAAGGTAGAAACGAAAAAAGAACATTCTTCTTTTTCTACTTTTCCACATCCGCTCCTAAGTGGAACATGTGGAGATTACCAGTTACCTCCAGGAGACCCTATCGCCGACCAGCACTCTCGCCTCCTCCTACGTCAATCCAGCGCCCCTTAGTTTCACCGAATAAAGTTGAAACATCGTCATCGACGGCCTTCCAGGATGGCGTGAGCCCGCAGGTTCAACTCAGGTTTAGGTTCTCATGAGACATGCGCAGCACGTGTATGAGCCAGGTCCACCGCCGCATCCTCAAGACGCTCGTTATAGGAGGCTGCTGCGTCCGTCCTCGGACTTCGATGTTAGTTATAAAATCGAACCACCTTATGCCTAATATTCTCCTCAAGCACTTGCTCTCAAAACTCAGAAGTTTAGTGTTCTGAGCTTCGGTAAGGTACCAAGATTCGCACCCATATAAGAGTACTGGCATTTTACAAGAGTTGAATAATCGGAGAGTCAGAGTTCCAGACAACACGCATCATGTTGAAAGTTGCTCCAGCAATTCCTAGGCGGGTTGCGAGCTCTTTGTGCTGTGCATGCTTCCATCCTCAGTTATGTGAACTCCCAAGTATTTAAAGCTGTCACCTTTCTCGATCCTCTGACCATTATTATAGAGAAGCTGATCAGGGTCAGGACACGATTCGAAAAGAAAGAAAAGATAAATACGCTATATATAACATGTACTCGTCGAAATCATTAGTACAGATGGCTAACCTATGAAGAGTTGGTCGATGGTAATCAACATATGAGATTTAGGGCGTAATCGTCGGACTAAGTTGACGTACAAGGGTTAAGTTGATTGTGGTGTTTCCAAGTGCAGTCGAAGAGGTTTGTGCAAGTTGCAGATCAACGTTCTGCACTTGTAAATCGTGGTGCATGCATTTTGTTCTGAATTCCAGATTTCACAGTCTTTTTTCTCTTCTGAGGACACGGTATTCTCACAATATCACAATACTTTCTGCTTTCCAATGTTAATGATACATTTCTTGTGTTATAAACGTCTAAATATTCACAGCAGAATGTCTAGCTATAAGAGATGCTCTTTATTACTGTCTATCACAATCCGATCCCCGTATAATTATTTTCACAGATTCTTTGAGCGCAATTAAGTCCAGTCCATCTCTAACGACCTGTCCAAATCTCATCAAAATGAACTGTTATGTTCCATTAGATCTATTTTATGGAGACCGAGAGATTCCAATAGAGATGTGAATATATCTTGGATTCCAGCCGACTCGGGTATTAGGAGAAACGAGCGAGTCGTTGAACTGGCAAGAGAGGCTTTGACAAGCGGTTCACCTCCTCCCTTCTTCTATTCGCAAATTTCAAACTGGTTCCTTCTATTCATGAGCCAGGCTTACATCATTGGAATGTTCAATGGAATAAAAAACTAGTAGCAAAACTAAGGGTTCTTACAATAGACGCTTGCAAAATCATATTCCTTCTCAACCCTGGTTTAAGTCTGCAAAATTATCAAACAGATTGGTATCCAACATTTGTAGGTTAAGAATTGGACACTGCTGTACTAACAGTCACCTATTTAAAACTAAAGTAGTTCAGAGTCCATGGTGCGAGTGTGGCCTAGACATGGAAACGCCTGACCAATAACTGACCGACACAATCATTATTTCAAAATTCCAAACATTAATTTGCCTATAAATGTCACTTCTTTCCTATCCTCAATTAACATTTTGAACACCGGCCAAATACACATAGAATTTACCCTGTGGCCGGCCCATTTTTGTGAAATTTCATGCTTTGTGAAGGGTGTTAATTACGAAAATACTAGGTCATTTTTGTATGATAGTTTTGCCAACATTGGCCTTTATGGAGAGCCACATTGCAATGTTTGCACATATACCTACAGCGTCTCACTCCTTTTTTGTGCTTTGTATGTCGTGTAAACACGTGATTATATAACCCCGCGTTGTGTCCCGGTCCCGTATTTTCACGTAGTTTATTAGCAGCGAAAAAGTAATAATAAAAGTTACTAGATGTCAATAAAATGCACTTTTTTGAACTGCTGGTAAACCTGCTAAGGCTGCTATTCCTACTCGGATCTTTTAAAATCCCAGTCTATACATACTTATTTACATGGATGGCAGAAATCACTCTTCATAGGATGAATTGCCAATACTAATAATAGTTATAAAATTAACGTCTAAATCATCTCGATCACTAAAACGGACCAAGTTGTTAGGAGATACAACTGAACTGAGCGCGCACCGTGCCCACACAAGCCCAAATTTAGACTCCCCCGCTTGCGACAAAACATTTTCGGTAGTTGACAAAACGGGCTATCCTGTCATAGTTTTAGATATTCTGCAATTATTATAGTTTTTGCACACGAGACCCACGAATGAACAAAAATATCGGTCGCGGCAAAACTTTACATCACACCGAGAACGAATCTTATTCGTATTCATATAAAAAATAGTAGGTTAAAATAGGGATCTTCTTTTTCTTTTTCTAGTGCCTTGCTGGGTCCCCCGACGTTGGCGATCACTACAGCGAAAGCATATGTATCTGTCCTGCGCTAATTTTACATTTCGCAGCCAGGACGACTGCTTATTGATGCACTCCCCGTAGTGATTCCTGGGAAAAGATGACCAGAGTGGTTTCCCGTTGCCTTCTCTGGTGAATTTTCTGTCGGGGTCACCTTCCCTTAGCTGGTTGGTTTTGGTTTTGAGGCGCCAAAAACTCGCCTTTCACCCTCTCGTTATCTGCTGTGATCACACCGTTACGAGTGTGACCCCATTGGCCAGGGTTCGCTAACGAGTTGGACTAGTCAGTAGTGTTGCCGGTGGAATGCAACTGGGCGTTCGCGGCATTTTATAGAATCACATTCTCCAGCAAGAACGTTCGAACCCCAGATAAGGAACAGTTAAACAAATAATATATACTTTTTTATTATACACGGTTTTTCAGGGCCAGATTGCGAAACTTCAGAGAAGCGTTCCTCATGGTAAGCTCTAAAAAAAATCCTAATTTTTTTTTTCCAAAAAGCCATTTTTGAAAAAAATAAAAAATATATATGATCTCAAAATGTAGTAAATCCTTTATTTCTCGGACAAGCAGTCCCTCCACAAACCCCTACCCCTCCTACCCAGCCGCTTCACTTGTCCGCGTCTGGGCGTATCGCTTCGTGGGTCAAATACGTTGAGGGGTAGGGGTTTTCGTAAGGGATACTAGTCCGCGAAATTTAAGATTTACTCCATTTTGAGATGAAATTTTTTATTTTTTTTTTATTAATTTTTTGGAAAAATTTCGAAGAGATTTTTTTTACAGCTTACCGTCAGGAATGTTCTTCTGAAGTTTCGCGGTCTGGCCCTGAAAAACGTGTATATTAATCTAATAAATATGTATATATATATTTTCCAATACGTCAAACAAGTTCACTAATATGATATTTCCATTTTAAGTTTTGAGTTATGTATACACTAAGATATTAAAATTTTTAAATTACAAATTTTTGTAGACAAGGACTGGATTCAACTCCCTGGGGAGCTGTTTATATTAACATATTACAACAGAGATGAAGAACATTTAAGAAAAGGTAATATAGAAGTCTAGGCATCTACAGGGCTTATGACCTGTCAATGGCTGGTTTAAGTGGCCACTTTACACACTGTGTAACATTCACCATTCTGCCTATATTTGAACATCTATATTCCCTCAACTCTTTCATCTGTTGATGTTTGTGAATTTAAAGAGCTGAAACCTTTATTTATGCAGGTGAGATTCATCTAATTGAATTATTTCACCTACATACTAGGCAACGCCTGAAAATGTTATTTTTTCAATTTCTATACTTCTTCATGGACCAGGTAATTTATCAACAATATTTTGAGTTTGTCCAAATTTTTGTAGACAAGGACTGGATTCAACTCCCTGGGGAGCTGTTCATATTAACATATTACAACAGAGATGAAGAACTATATTACCTTTTCTTAAATGTTCTTCATCTCTGTTGTAATATGTCTAATTTATTCCTTATCTTCCCTAACAGGGATACCTTCTTTGCGATTTTCTTACTCGTATAGTCTGCGTTTTTTGAAAAAGATAATTTAGAGTCAATCCAAACTCCTAGATATTTTATGCTTTCAACATTCTATAACATAAAAGGCCCCAATATATTCAAATATTGCCAGTTAATGCCAAAATTTATTAAAAAAATTAGCGTTATAAATCTATAATAACTCGTCCATGCACTTTGTAGCTGCTAGACGATTAGTAATCTAGCTTCAATAGGTAAATGTTATCAAATATACAAATTTAGTTAATGAGCTCTAGAATTCCAACCGTCCATGCGCTCAGTAGCTGCAAGACTTGTTGTTATCTAACTTCTATTTTTATAAATTTGTTTGTTATATATTTTTTTAAATATCACTAAATCTCATAACTTTATTGTCAAATAAAAAAATTAAAAATGTAAATAGAGGCTAGATTTCTTATTATCTGTGCGCTCTGTAGCTGCAAGACGTGCTGTAATCTAGCTCCTGTATATCATAATTGGAGACGAGGAACAAGAATCCCAACCGTCCATGCGCTCTGTAGCTGCAAGACGTGGTGGGATATTTATTTATTGTACAGCGCCCTTGAGGTTATTTTCACAAAAACGGCGCTATATAAATTATCCAAATATATATATATATACTCAATCAATTTTATAATGTATTACCTACTTAAATATCCCATCTCGATCTCGCTAATGGAACTGAGTTTGTAAACCTAATTTAGCGTATCATGATCATTTAAAAATAAGGTGATCAGTCTTACACTTCAGGCATCAGTACGGAGAAAATGAATATTATCGTGTTAAACATTTCAAACAAATAATTATTGTCGACATTGCCAGGAACTGATCGTTCTTTACCTAAAATTTGATTTAATAAATCCGTAAGGATAATAATCAAGGAGGAAACTTAACTTATTTACGTAACTACAAAATGTATTACGGACATTTATAAGTTTAAACGAATGGAACGAATGGACGACGAAAAAATGGTAAAACAAGTATATATATTGCGAAAATAAACGGCAACGTGAGACGAGGATGACCAAGAAAGACGTGGCATGATCAGATAAACCAAAATCTTAAGTCTGGTCATGTCAAAAGCAGACAGAACCGAAGGGCATGTATGACAAGATGTATGAATGTGGAAGAGGCTAGGATTGTATGCCAGGATAGACGTGTGTGGCGGTCCATTCTCTCTGCCTACCCTTACGGGGAAATGGCGTGATGGTAGTAGTAGTAGTAATAAGTTTAAATACATAGATATTTTGTCTAAATTTCAATCTATATTATTTTTTATTTTTTTATATTTCACCGTTTTGGAATATACAGTAAACTTAGTTATTATAAAAAGCACACATCGATCCAACAATTCGCAAAAAATTCTTAACACATATCTCGTGGGTATTTTTGCAAATAATTTTATGGTAAGATCCAGGGTCTTCAGTACTCTATAGTTAAGCGAATTGTACCTGCAGAGATTTACGAACAAAGAAGTAATAATGATCTCCTGTACCAAACAATCAAAACTCTGCCTGTTCGAGGACTACTGCGGCTTTCCATCATTTTGGAACAATTTAATAGTAATACATTCAAGTTTCCTCTCAAACATAACCATAATACACGCTTCACGTCCAATGATGGCTTGGTAGTACCAAAAGTATGTAATAAATATGGAAATAGAACTCTCAAATATTTAGTACCTAGAATTTTTAATTTATTACCAAAAGAACTTAAATTTAACTCACATTGTAACAAGAGCAAAATAAGAGAGTGGCTACTCGATCAAGAGTTTATATATGAATAGTAGCTTAGGTGTAAATATTTTAATTTTTCATATGTTTTCTTGTATTTAAAAAATAAATTTATATATTATTATTTGCATAAACATGTTTATTCTGATCTTTTCGGCTGTTAATTTTTATCTGTTCTTCATTGTTTTTTTTTATGTAAATAATATTATTAAGTCAGTATAACTATAATCTTCTCCAACAAGCTACAGAAAGTGGCTTGATGGGATTTTAGTTTTAGTAAAAATATAACAAGTGAATTTTTTTTTTAAATTGTAAAAATGTATAATTATACTTTCAAAAAAAAAAAAAAACCACCAAATCTACTAAATACTGTTGTGTCTTTCTATTTTCCTTTATAATAATTTTCTATGTATAAATATGTCCTTAAAAATGCCCATTGGGCGTATATATAAATAAATAAATTTGTTCATTAATCCCAATCTACTAACTAATATTTCATTTTAGTTGTTTTTGATTTTACCTCCCGGATTTTCAGTGGATTGAGTTGGCAACCCTAGGTTTTGTTGATACATCTACAAACGAAAGGCGTCTTTTTGTATATCGTATAAAATACCTAACTCGAGCGTGCTCGCTAGCCTAGTACATCTCTTTAAAATCGCATGAGCCCCCATTACGTAAATATTTAGCTAAATTTCACTAAAAATAGACCCAGTGTGTGAGTACTGTGAACTTGGCAATGAAGTTGAATCCGCAAAAAGTTATATTGCGATCAAAATACCATTAGCGCACAGTGGGGAAACTCCGATGGATCATCGCCCATTAATAAATAAATTATAAACAAACACTGCCACTCCTTGATTATGCAGATATATGTTATCCAGACGTTAGCTTTGAACTGCTTGATAAGTTGGAACGATTGCGGAATGTCTGTCTGCGTTATATCTGTAATATTCGTACGAAACATTAAAATCAATTTACTTTGCATTCGCCCAATCCATATTACAGTACGGAATAATCAGATAGGGTGGTGCTTTTAAAACAAATATTTTACCACTTGAAAAAATACAAAAAATAATTATAAAAGTTATTTTGAAAAAACCGTCTACTTTTCCCACTGTTCAATTATTTAAAAAAATTAAGGTTTTAGATATAAAATGAATTGTTTGCTTAAAATACATAAAGATAAAATAAATAGTAGTATTTCTAGGTCTCAAAACGTAAGTACGCGACCTAGAACAGGTGGTAATATCTTCATTCCTAAATTCAAAACAACTACTGTACAACATTATACTTACAGAGGAATATTTTTCTGTAATAAAATGAACAAAGATAATAAGAAGTACAGTCAGGAATACAATATATTTAAGAAAGAAGTAAAAAATTACATCTTTAATTCTTCTTTATGTAACACTGATTGAAAACATCGTTAATATCTTTTTTGTAATTTATTTATGTTATTCTAAAACTATGATTGATTAAAATAAAATTATCTGTTGTAAGACGTCACTCCCCATTATGTACACAAGAATTGTTTATTTCTTTTACGTAATGGGAAATGTTTATGTAAATATATGTATTTGATTAATGTAAAAAATTGTATTTAGTTGTAATATTGTATTTTAATTTGTTATAAATAATTTATTTTTTTTAATTAAAAAAATAAAAAAAAGAAACTACACTGACTCAGTACTTTTTTATATTTTTATTTATATGGAAGTTGTTTTATTATTTACCTTGCTTATAATATGTAAGGTTTATATTTCAAAAAGTGGATTTTTCTGCAATGAAATTTCTTGAAATTTATCTAAACTGTTGGGTTCGGGAAGGATATACTAATGTGGGCCAATCAGGAACTTCTCAGCATTTGCTCATGTGGAGAGGAAACCACTCAAAACTCTTCAGAAGAAGCCGGCCTGTTGGCAGTAGTCAACAGGCCTTAAGAAAAATTCAGATTCTATCACTACACAATATTTTGAATAATCCCACTTCGCCTGTTTATCTGAGAGAGCTCTTTAACCTCTATCACGACATGGACTTTGTTCTAGCAACGAGAGAACTCTTTTAATACCCACCCACCGCTATATTTTTTGCCTCCTCTTTCACAGTAGTAACTGCTCTATTGTGGAATAATCTACCCATTAATGTCAAAAGCCTTCTTTATTTTCATTTAAATCAAACAAAAATGTAAAATGTTGTTTCGAATTCGGAAAAAAATATTATGTATGAAGCCTATGTCAAATCCTAAATATGTTATTTGCAACAACTACAGGTAACAGGAAGCCAAAATGACATTAACAGACTACAACGACAGCAAAATAAAATATTAAAGCTAGCATATGACCTCCTTTATCTAAAACCAACTAAATAAATATTTTTAAAAACTAAACAATTAAATGTGATTGAACTTTTTCAACTAGTATCTTTAAAATTTATTCAAAAGTTAGCTACTGATATTATTGTAGACAAAAAACTAAAACTTGAAAAAAATTGTAATAAACATGGACATTATACAAGAATGTTAGAACAATATCACATACAACATTTCAAAACAAGACAAGGACAATCGAGACTAATAAACAAACCAGGGACTGAAATTATTTATTAATATACACTTCACGCAGTGGCTTTTACCTCACGAAGAAAATTTTTACTTTTTTGTATTATAAAATAAATTACCAGACAAAACTAAACAAATGACTCGGAGAAACTTTTCAAAAGACGTAAAAATATAATTATCAACAACAGAGTAAATAAAAAAGTATATATGTAATTTTTGTTAAATAAATGTAGTAACCCGTAAGGGTTATTAAATAAATTCAAAATAAATAAAAAAAATGTCGCTATCTAAATAATAATATTTGAGTTTTTCTTCTTTCCTTCCCACGCCCCTCCTCTCTTCATACTATAGTGTAGATTTTTAGTTTATTTTTGTTTATTATATTTTTAGAGCCGATAGATATATAGCACTACGAAATTTTTAAACTTGATTTGGTGTGTGATGGTTTATGCATTACAAGAGGTTTTTTTTATATTTTATATTTGAAATTAATTTATAAACCCTTACGGATTATTACATTCATTAATCAAAATACTTTTTATTTTTTAATTCATACTCTGCTGTTTAATGATGATATTTTTAACATCTTTTGTAAAAGGTGTCTGAGTCTTTTGTTAAGATTTGTCTGGTAGTTTATTGTATAATTTAGTCGTTGGTTTGTAAGTCCCGAATATATATTACATTATGTGATATTGTTCTGATATTCTGGTATTATGTCCGTGTTTATTAAAATTTATTTTTATTTTTAAGTTCTTTGTCTCTTTTAATAAAACATAAGAATAATACAGCTGATTGCGTTGGTGGGGGTAATCCATTGTTCTGCGGACATAGCCTGCCCATCTTTCTCTAGGGCAATGTCACGGTTTATTGTTCTGTCCTCCAAATTTCTGCTCACGCAAAGACAAAAAAAATGTTGCTGGGTCAGGACAATATTGTCTTCGTGTGAACCCAGCTTAAGTATGTTGACGATAGTTCAGTAGCTCAATCACAAATAACTATCGACGTGATAATAAGCGACGTGATAACAATTTCTCACCATGGTTGTTCATCGTATCCGCGATCACAATGCAACATCCGTGAACACCTAATATTAAATGTCAAAATATTTACGTTTCGCGACGTATAATCCTGCTGCGCAATCACATATTTCAATTTCACCGGTGTAAATATGATAACATTCCAAAACTGCTATTTTTATTAATTTATTTATTTTTTATCACGCTATTTATTGCATTTAGCCGGCGCGGCGGTTGGCAAGCCAAATGTCAAGAAAAGCAGTCGCCATAGTAATTTTTTTTTTTTTAGAAAAAATAAATATTTGCGTTCTTATGATTTACCCAAATATTTAATTTTGAGGGCCATTTTCAACGAGTTGTAAATAACTCACTATTAGAAAATGGGAATCAAGTTGGGGTAAAGTGAGATTCGAACCACAGACCTTTGGTCCGTGAGTCCGAGACACTAGCCACAGGACCACAACCCGATTCAATTGTAATTTAATTTTCACTTTTTTGTATAAGATACTCCTTACTTTTTTGCAAACGCCGATTTTTCGCGAATGAACTGTATTTATTTACGAGGAAAACAAAAAACAAACCGACACGAGCGTTGACTTAGAGATTACACACGCGTTGACTTATGACTGCGATAACTTAAGCATGTTCATTATTGTTCATTGTGATCGCTCAAATGCTTAGCATGTTTTAAGCACGTCGATAGTTATTTGTAATTGAGCTACAGTTGTTTTAGAATAAAATGACCCACTGTGCAGCGCCTACATTCTATGGTAATAAATATCTTGAGCAGTAAGATCTTGCGCACTTGTTCAGTCTAAACAAATTATATTTTTAGTTCAAAATATTTTTTCCGTGTCCAAACGAATAGAGAATACAGTTCTATGTCTGAAATATTATATTCTGATAATGGTCCATCACTTCGCTTTTTCCAGGAGAGGACATTTCCATTCCTCGAAATGGCACATCATTTTTCAGCACTTCTCATTCTTTTCAAGGTGCCAGACTTTGAATGAAGGTATTTTTTAAGTGATTTTTAAAGTACTCGAATAATTAACATATTTTTTATTTATTATACGGCACAAGTGCCTTTTACAATATAAAATATAACAATAACTATAATGAGTTAGTTAGATACACAAAAATTAAAAACTAAAAAACAACATTAAAACATGGGTATAAAAAGAAAAATAACAAGAAATATTTACATATATTTATATACATGTACGAGGGCGGATTGATGATGAAGCTACCTAGCGCTAGATGGCAGCACAAACACAAAAAATATATATTTTTTCCGAATAAACGGCAGCTGTTAAAATGTCACGTGGTGGTGGTTTGACAGGCTTTGAGCTTTGTAAATGCCTAGACATCCATTTTCCATCTCTGAAATGTTCTCTATCTCTGCTGTTTTTGTTTATATGCATGTGCACGCAATAAATGTATAATTATAAATCAAATTAAATACATCATGACAGGTCGTAAGCCATTCAAAGGCCTGGATTCGAATATTCCCTTCGTGAAGGGGCTTTCCATCTCTGTTGGAATATATCAGTCAATGCTGAAGGTACTTGATTCGAATCCCTGACAAGTACAAAGGTCAATAAAGACTCGTTGACTCTGCCTCTTTTAACTATCTTTACTTCAATAGTAGGGCTCCGACGGGGTGTGCAGGGCCGCATTTTGAAACGGTATTAAAAATCTGTAAACATTTTGTGACTTTTTTTAGTTAAAGCACTCATTCCACATACCCGAAAGCTTTCACTTCACATACCCGGAAGCTCTCACTCCACATACCCGAAAGCTCTAACTCCGCATACCCGAAAGCTCTCACTCCACATACCAAAAGCTCTCATATTACAAACCCGAAAGCTCTCACTCCACATACCCATAAGCTCTCACTCCACATACCTTAAAGCTCTCACTCTACATCCCGAAAGCTCACACTTACATACCCTAAAGCTCTCTCTCCACATACCCGAAAGCTCTCACTCCACATACCCGGAAGCTCTCCTGCATAGCAACCCTGAGGTGCTATCCTGAACCACTCTCAAAGGTTAGGCGCATGCAATAAATAAAAATCCCCAAATTAAGTGGTAGTAACTAGGGGTTAGTGAAGATTTAGAATACCGTCCCAGATGGGTCTTAAATGAGGAAGTTCAGTGTTTTTTTATTTATTTTTATATATTGTATTATCAGCGCTATGATTTTTTTAAGTTTTGTACTTCCAAAATGACTGGCATGTGACGTCAGAGGTTCTCTTCCAAGCGGAAGAGAACTGAAATATTTTTTACTTTTTTTTATTTTTTTTATATTTATTTTTCAAAAATATTTACAAAATAGTCTCAAATTAAGTCCTGCTGAGTTGCATACATACAACTCGTCAGCAGGTTCTTATAAATTACATCGATTATTTACACTTAACCTACATTAACAATCATTTTACTTGAAAAACAATTACAGATTACATTATGAAAAATTAAAAACTATCACTAATACAAAAAACTTTTTTCTAATAACCGTAATTTGAGCAAACGCCTCACTCCTGTATTTAACTCAGTATTTTTAATATTATTTGGTAACAATATTTTAAATATTATTTGGTAAATCATTTGAATAAATCCGTAGCACGTGACAACAAAATAAATTATTTTAATTAAATTACAAATTTAAAAGCTTCAATTAAATTAACTTAACAATAGAATCACCATGTAAAGCGCCCTTGAGGTATTTTATTACGAAAATGGCGCTTTATAAGTTATCCATAATTATTATTATTATTATTAACATGTAAAAGTTTAGGTATACTGTATTGCAGTGTCCTTTTGCCATATTTATTGCAATATCTAGGAACAGCTAGCCAACTTGAGTTTATACTCGGAGTGCGACGCATGCTGACAAATTAATTTGTACCAAAGTAGAGCCCTAACAGATAATTTATTTACAGATTTATACATTAATGATATTGAAATATTGTGTCTCTGGCGGTATACATAAAGATGTATGTATTAGCAATTAAATCATAGAATTTTGCAAGGTTTGAATAAAATTAATATTAGTTTCACTTGATAACCCCTAGGAAGTTATGGCGTATCGTATAATTGATTAAGAGAGATAAATAAGTAAGTAAACCGAATACCTTTCACAGCTCTCTTATTATTGGTTGATTCATATGAACTAGAGACCGTTCAAAGCAATTACTTTTTATTAAAAAAAAATATTATTTTTTTCGTACCTTTTCAAGAAATTTAGCCGTGCAATTTAATGATCCAATTTTTACCGCGCCCAAGAAAACATTTTTTGTATCCAATTTCCCGTAGGGCTGAACTTTCTCATTCCCACGTTTTAAAATAATGATTTATACAATAATATCTTGGGTTTGTCCAAATGTTCGTAAAAAACGCTGGATTCAACCCCCCGGTGTAAAATTAATAGATATTAAAACAGAGATGGGACAATTCGAGAGATCAATCTTATATAATAGTTTTTATTCTAATTCCGGCTCTGCCTTCAACCCCCCCCCCCTCCCGCGCATCATCCTTTGTTCCAAATTCAAAACTGAGAAAGGGCGCGCTCTTTTGTTACACACGTCATTTGAAAAGTGTTCCTTTTTCGAAAAAACAAAAAACAATAGAACGTCACTTGTATTCTGTTAGACATACTACATGTACTACGGATCGATTTCTTCAGAGTTTATAGTGAGATTCACGACCAGAGTCGTCTGGTTCTGAGAATTACAAATGGTTAATTGTCCCTTTAAACCTAAAGAATATAGTCGAGTTACGTGATCGAATCCATCATATGATAAACCCCATTCATTATTCCATGTCCGCTCTTTAGTTGGAACAAAGATTCTCCATGTACCTTTGACGTTTGCCAGCTCCTGTGCATCCTCCCAAGTCAGATTCGCATCCCGTAGTCCTGACAGGAACTGCCGACGAACAGCCAGCAGTGGACGTCCAGGACGTCGAGAACCTGTTGCCTTGTAAAGGAGGCGAGCGTGGTTAAGGCTCTCAGCAGGCATCCGCAGCACACGGCCGAGCCAACCGTATCGCTTTCGCTTGATGACAGTTGTCACCGGAGTTTGCTGCGTCCGTTCTCTTATTACTTCATTCCTCACAAAGTCAAATTACAGCGCACCCAAGATTCTTCTGAGACACCTACTCTCAAAACTCAGAATTTACTCAGGGCCTGTGAGGTGCCACGATTCGCATCCATAGAGGAGAACAGGTGTTATGCAGGCGTTATATAGGCGGCATTTGGTTTTCACTGAGTAAATATCCGATCTCCAGACAGCCTTCATACTGTTGAATGTGGCGCCTGCTATTCCTAGCCGCACTCCCAGATTTTTTTACATCTGCCATTTTCCGTAACATATACTCCCAGGTATTTACTCGACCACGCGCAAAGATCTATATTTCTCTGAAAACCGCACGTAAATCGGACAAGCCGTTTAGGAAGAGTTCAGTGACATCACACGTACAGAGGAATTATATATATATACAGATATGTATTAAATAAACATGTTCTTAGAATTTTGACACGGGACCTACCCTTACTCGTATATCTTCCATTATATTTGTGTTCATTTTACCCCGGGGTCTCTCGGAGCGGACACGAGGCTCGATACTCTTTGATGGTGGAGAGAGTGCAGAGTATTGCGCTATCTGTACCTAAAAGAGTGTGGATATTATCCTCGGCTCTTCCCAACCGACTTTTTACTGGGGACGCTAGGCCATCAGTCATTATGGAGGAGGAGGGACGTTCATTTGGGTGATCACTTTTTCCGGGTGATCGGTGGTCGCATACATAACTCAGAAATTCTGATGGCTGTAGGTCTGTTCGTGCCTGATAACTATCTTCGACAAAGACAGCGTCGATTGTTTTACCTACCGCGATGCAGAACCAACCTGCCGATGGTAGCAATCTTGCTACTTAATCGCATCGCCTCGGATGTCGACATATTTCACGACAGTGGCCCTTCCCTTAGGAAAGCACTTTCTAACTTGTAATTTTTCTTTTTACATTTTGTTAAATTATTTTACTATCTACTGTAATTTGTGATCTATTATTGTATTTAGAATGAATTGGGTCTTTTTTCTGTAATGTTCTAAATATCTGAATAAAATAAATGAAATGAAAACGACGTTTACCTGTATTTTGTGCTAAACAGGCGTGTTTTTTCGTACAATTCTATTCTATCCTCTCTGCCTACCCCCGCGGAGAAGAGGCGTGATGGTTTGTTCGTTATATTCGGCTATGCGCATCAGCTACTATCCGCACGCATGTGTGGCAACGTACCTCGGTAACTTTGCTATTTATAGGTAACTTTTGAATTGGGAGTTTATTCGAGCGTCTAAAACATCTCTGACTTTTGTAAAAATGTTTTATTTAAAAGTTAGCCACTATAGGATTTCCGCGTCCTCGATTATGATGGTAAGAAAAAGACGTCATACCTTCACCTTGACGGTATAGTTGAAGATAATTTCCCTCTAGCGATTACAAAGATATACTTCCGACCCCCCACCTTCAAGTTTTGGGTAGGTACATTGATATGAAACAACGGGAAGCGTACGTCACAATACACATATCTACGCTCTAAAATGACATAGCTTCAGTATGACGTCATAGTTAAAGATAAAAGTCTACCGACCGACTATAAAGGTATACCGATACCCCCACCATCAAGTTTTGATGTAAGTACATCGGTTTATACCGACGGGTCTAGAACCCCTTGATTTTATCTACGCTTTAAAAGTGTCAAATTTTTTGTTCCACGGAGCAATTTTTCCTTTAACTATGATTAATTAAAAATATCAATAGTTTTAAGGTTGGCACTTTTTTTCTTAAAAGCCTGCTAGAAATATGAGAGAGAAATAAGTCAATTTTGAAGTTGAATTAAATTCCGACATAACTGTCAGTTAATTAAAATGAACGCCCAAATGAGAAAATATTTGCGCTAGGTTCTGTCCTATTAACATGTAAGAGTATCTAGGCGTTAGAAACTTACCACTGTAAATAAATCATTTCTCTATCTATCTGAGAGAACGTATCGAGAGTCGGCCTTGTAATCGCTCAGTACTACCTCAGTAGATAAATGCAGACGATCGTTAAGCATATAGGCGGCCTCCATGGTGTAGTTGTCAAGACGCTTGACTCACAAACAGAAGGTTCCGGGTTCGATTCCCGGTTAGAACACGTTGTAAATAACCCACTATTAGAAAATGGAAATCAAGTTGGGGTAGAGTGGGGTTTGAACCTCGGACCTCCAGCCCGTGAGTCCGCAACACTAGCCACGGGACCACAACCCGATTTAAATAAGAGTAATTGAATTAATGAACTTTAAACTTAAAATATAAAACTAATTTTATTTGACATAAAACGGATATTTTTAAATCATGTTAAATAATATTTGATGTTTTAAAGATAATGTCGGTCAAATGTCCACGATAGAGTTGTTTAATCCGAGATCCAATGTTCATTAGTTCTCTCATTAGATGAGCAAAGTAGGGTAAAAAAATTTACTACCCCGGCAACACTAACGAAATGTTCATTTTGTTTCTTCGACAATCTGACAGATGGAAGAATAATTAAATTTTGAAGTAATGCATTTTTTAAATTCACATTCATTCGCTAATTACGCATGAAATGTGATTGCATCCTGTTTCTTTTTAAGATCCTAGCAATATTTCTACACTTTGTAGGACAAAGCATGTTGATAAATCGAAAGTGATGGTTTTTGAAAGAGATGAAAATATAACTAAATGTGAGATCAGCGTGAACGGAGATATTCTGAATCAGGTAGAAGAATTTGTGTACCTGGGAAGTATGTTTACTAGGGACGGAAAGGCCGAGAAAGATATTGAAAGGAGGGTGAGTGCCGGGAACAGGGTGAACGGTGCACTAAAATCTACTTTGGCAAACAAATGTTTATCGCCGGAGGCTAAACTAGCAGTTCCGACGGAGTTCTAGTTCCAACTCTAATGTATGGGAGCGAAGTAAGGAATTGGAAAAATAATGATGAAAGTAGGTTGAATGCTGTCGAAATGCGATCCCTCAGGCGAATGTGTGGTAAAACGATGTATGATAGGTGCACAAATGTCGAGATCCGTGAAGTGTGTAAGGCTGAGACATGCATTATCGACAGAATCAAGAAAGGGGTGCTGCGTTGGTTTGGACATGTAGAGCGAATGGACAGCGAAAGAACGGCTAAAAGGATCTACGATGCAAATGTTGATGGATGCAGAAAACGAGGAAGACCGAGAAAGACATGTCACGATCGAGTCCATCAAATACTTGAAGATGGACATGTCAAAAGTAGGAATAATCGGCGTGTGTGTATGAGAAGATGTATGAATGTAGAGGAAGCGAGGTCTGTATGCCAAGATAGAGTGTTATGGCGTTCTATCCTCTCTGCCTACCCCTACGGGGAAACGGTGTGATGGTTTGTTTGTTTGAAGGACAAAACACGGCATAGTTGAATTCAAATCAGGAGTTGCGTACTGAGCGACGTCTACAATGAAACTAGTGGGTCAAAACGCAATCTACTCAATTACGAGTAGTTGAGTCGCCTTCTGTTTGATGTGCGTATGCGGTTTCTGGACTATTCTTAATTCTATGCGCAATCAGCTAGAATAGTTTCACAAAATAACGTTTTCATTTATTGCTAAATAGTTGAAAGAGCGGCTTTGTTTCGCTATCGAGGCGTAAATAAAATACGATTTTTGCTCACTGCGACAATGCGGCGGCGCCGCGCAAATTCTGTAAAAGTTACAATATTTGCGAAATAAGTTACGTGCGTTAAATACAATAAATGCTAGTTCTACTGTACTTTGAGCTACGTCACTATAGTCCTTAAAATTTAGCTGAAATAAAATGACAGCTGTCAAACTCATGTGATGGGAAATTACTGATCACTGATCTTGTACCGATCAAATCGATTTTATCAGTTTTTTCATGCAAACACGAAACTCTGTTTCCGAAAATTGATATAAAAACGCAAAAACAAGCCTATTATAGTGAGTTGAATACAATTTTTCACCAAAAAATAAGACATTTTTACTTTTTTCGTGAACATTATCAAACGAATTATTTTTTTATTTGATCAGATTACATTGATAAAATTTGTTCCATCTCTAACGTTTTTGCAAAATTGCGGAAAGTCTATATAAAATATTTGAGGTTCAAACAGTAGACACTTTATAAAATAAATTATAAAATACAAATATGTATAAAAAAGAAAAAATAAAAGAATTTGAAAGTAATCAGTCACTCGGATACCAACATAATATTAAAATTCCTAAATTCCATACAAGTCATGGTCAAAATAGCTTTGTATTCAAGGGTGTAAAATAATATAATAACCTTCCTAATGAACTAAAAACTATTAAAAATAATAAATAACATAATATATCAATAAATAAATTTACAGTTAAAAACATTAAATTTTAATTAGTATGAATGTATTATTGTTTTACGTTTTTTCTTTTTATATCCTATGTTTTTATTTTTCTTTTCATGTACTCGTATTTAAAATTATATAAACTCTTATTAATAAACAACTAAAACAGTGTAAGTCCCTCTCCAAGCACAAGAGTTAGTCTCTTGTTTTGGAGAGTTACAGTGATAACATTTACTAGATGTGTAAAAGTAGATATGTTTAGAATTTTACAAAAACATGTACTTTTTATGAAATTTAAGAATAAAAAAAAAAATTAAAATGTAACCTTGTAAGAACATCGTTAATAATTAGGTTTATTTTAGTTTAAGAGCTAATTTTTTATATTTATGTTGATTAATATGTCAAGCATTGTATTAAAAAAATAAATTAACATACCAAATACGAACAATTATTGTTTTATTTTATTATAATATAAAATATCGACGCGGTTTTCATTATTATCCATATACGTATACGTGTATATCATTTTAATTTATTTATTATTTACATACAATATTACATTTTAGTTATTTTATGACTTTTTGACATTTTTTTATATTTTTTTTACAGGACTCACCAAGCCAATGAATATGGCTTGTCTATGATATTGTCTTGAATATGATAGTCCTACATGGTTTTATAATAATAATTACTACTAACTTAGATATAGGGAGCGAAAAAAAAGTACATGTAATTGATGCTTTCAAAAAAAATATTTAGAAGATGTAAAAAAAAAGCAAAAAATAAGTGAAT
Source organism: Micrasema longulum (assembly GCF_059751315.1). NCBI lineage: Eukaryota > Metazoa > Arthropoda > Insecta > Trichoptera > Brachycentridae > Micrasema > Micrasema longulum. Next base: position 157,435 of record NW_028279995.1, on the reverse strand, counting down.
GATCACGCAATTTTAAGATAAAAAATAAATAAATACAGAACCGGAGTACCAAAATTTTAAACAGAAGTGTGTACATATTTAATAGGCACAAAGCATTTTATTAAAAACATTATTTATTAACATATCCATATCTATATCTATAGCTATATCCATATCTATATTTATATCTATATCTATATCTATATGCAAGTCTATATCTATATATCATCCTCATCCATATCCATAAATATTTATACCCGTACATGCACACATACATATCCATACATACATATATACACATATATACACATACATACATACATACATGTGAACGATTTTTCGATTTTAAATTACGTGCGTTTTATAAAATAAATGCTAGTTTTACTGTACTTTGAGCTACGTCAATAGTGTGTCAATATAAATCACTCCTTAGACGTTACTACAAAGTTATGTCGTCAGTTTTTCTGACAACCGTGTTTTCTAATCATGCTTTATTTAAAGGACTATAGTTCTTCCGAATCGACTTATGACAGAACGTCGTGATAGATTTCCGGTTTACGGGAAGCCAATTCACCGATCGACAGAGCTCACCGAATAGAACTTGTGACGTCACGCGCGGAGTAATTTCAAAATTACGAAATACAAAAATTTTGGTTTAGTATGATAGTCGATTAACAGCAATGTTTTGAGTACATCCAAATGTTTGTAGACAGGCTGGATATCCTCCCCGTGGAGTTATTTCAATCTAAATTTGTTGCAACCGAGAAGGCAAACATTTTTTGAGAGGGTAACTTAGAAGTCTAGGCATTTAGACAGGGCTTATGACCCGATAATGGTGACATCAAGATTCGTGAGAATTTTCTATTTGAAACTAAACGGTCACAAACACAGTTCAAAATTTACACGAATCGTGACGTATTAGCGGCGGCGGCGTGGCCAATGCAATGGACCGTTTTCGTGGGGATTGGAAAACTTAGGCCATAAGCCCTGTAACTGCCTAGACTTCCATATTTCCTTCTCTAAAGTGTTATTTATCCCTGTAGTAATTTGTTAATCTTAATGACTCCTGAGGTGAAATTCAGTCTTTTTTGTCTACAAACATGTGGACAAACTCAAAATAATGCAATAAAAACTGACTACTTTGAACCACGTTACTAGTGCATATGAGTCAACCAATGATAAGAGAACTATGAAAGATATCTGGTTTGCATACCGTAAACGGACCAATTGGCATTGCCGACAGAGAATAAGCAAAAGAGAACCTCTGACATCACACGCGGAGAGAAATGCAAAACTTTAAAAATTCGTATTGCTAATAATACGATATATAAAAATTATTAAAAAAATATTTGGCTTATCTTAAGTCTATTAAAACTAAAAAAATATTAAAATCCTTAATGAATGGGGTTATACTAAAACAAGTAGAGGAATTTGTGTATCTGGGAAGTATGTTTACTAGGGATGGAATGGCTGAGAAAGATATTGAAAGGAGGGCGAGTGCCGGGAACAGAGTGAATGGTGCACTTTTTTTTTTTTTTTTTTTAAAAAGAAATATTTGCGTTCTTATGATTTACCCAAATATTTAATTTTGAGGGCCATTTTCAACGAGTTGTAAATAACTCACTATTAGAAAATGGAATCGAGTTGGGGTAGAGTGGGATTCGAACCACGGACCTTTGGTCCGTGAGTCTGAGACACTAACCACAGGACCACAACCCGATTTAAATCTACCTTGGCAAATAAATGCAAACAAAATTAGCAGTTCACAATGGAGTCCTGGTCCCGACCCTGATGTATGGGAGCGAAGTATGGACTTGGAAAAACAGGGATGAAAGTAGGCTGAATGCTGTCGAAATCTCTCAGGCGAATGTGTGGTAAAACTATGTACGATAGATGCACAAATGTTGAGATCCGTACATTATGCAAGGCAGAGATAAGCACTATCGACAAAATCAAGAAAGGAGCTCTGCGTTGGTGTGGACATGTAGAGCGAATGGACAGCGAAAGAACGGCCAAACCTATTTACGATGCGAATGTTGATGGATGCAGAAATAGACGAAGACCGAGAAAGGCATGGCATGGCCAAACCCAACAAATACTCGAAGATAGACATGTCAAAAGTAGGAATAATCGGCGCGTGTGCATGAAAAGATGCATGAATGTAGAGGAAGCGAGATCTGTATGCAAAGATAGATTGATCTGGCGTTCTATTCTCTCCGCCGTGATGGTTTTGTTGTCGTTCAAATCCTCTTAACTTCCTCATTACGGAAATTTAAATATATACATTTTTTTAAACGTATTTTTTTTTATTCGGGATAAAAAATAAGTATTGCAATTTACTTCTCATCTCGTCGGCTACCTCTATGCGAAAAATTATGTCAATCGGTCGCTCCGTTGAGACGTGAAGGAAACACAAACAAACAAACACACTTTCGCATTTGTCAAATTTTTATTTTTATTTATTCAACTTTTTGTACATAATGTTAATTGTACATTGCTAAATGGCAATTTCTTTCAACCAACCAATAAAATAAATGTTTTATTTAAATAATTCAAGTTACAGAACATATTCAATAGAAAATAAAAAAAGTTAAGGATATGTAAAAATCGAAATAACTGTATTTACATTTAAATTAACCTAAATCATTTGGGGAAGGAAAACAGAGGAAAAGAGGAGAGATTAAGGAAGAGAAAGGAGATGTTTCTTCAGACGTGGTTTAAACAGAGATAATGTAGTAACATCTTTGATAGTGGATGGGAGATGATTTATTTATTTGACACTTTATATACGTATACAATAAATATACATATAAGGGCGGGCATATTGCCTTAAGGCAATTTCAGTTTGAGAAAATTATAAATACATGGACATATTGAATCTTACAATTTTATACAAAAATTAAAAACAAAGATTAACAAAATAAAAATTTTTTTTTTTTTTAATTGACACTATACTGTGAAGAGAGGAGAGGGGATGGGAAGGAAAGAAAAAGGATAAAGGAACAATTTACATATTTAGATAGTGACATTTCAATCTTAACTTAAATGATTCCACAGTGGAGCCGCATGTACACTATATGAGCTAGAGAAGAAAGAGGAATTGTGTAGATGGGTATTAAGATAGTGCCTTAAGAATTAGAACGAAGAGGTAAACCATGAACTGATAAGCGACGACGGGGGTATATAGGAGCGTTAGGACTATGAAATACATTGATCAGAAGTGAGAGGGAGTGATATATAGTCTCTCCGCTTTCTAATTTTGAGCCATTTCAGTTGCCTACGATTATCAGAAATGTGGTCAATTAATTTTATTTTCAATTAGTATGAATTAAAGTTATCAAATGTTTTGTGTACTAGCCACGCATCACCGAGAAGGAAGAGTAAAAGGAAACAATTAATTTTAAAACGTTTCATTAAAATGGTGGTATCAACTTGAATAATCTTGTCCCCTCATTAAATCCTTAATTAGTCGAGAGATCGGGCTCTTTGATATGATTTTTTTTACGACAGAAAAGGACTCTTTGGTGCATCCGCCCATTTATTGGGAGGAACCAACGCTTTCGTAAAATTTATGTGACTACACAAATCTAAAAAAACAAAGTTTTGGTGCCGACTCCAAGTAGGCTGAATGCTGACGAAATGCAGTCTCTGTGTGGTCAAAGTATGTACACTACTTTCACAAGGTTTTCAGCCGCAACTGACCCAAAACCATATTTCGGCTTCTGTACTAATTTCGGCAAGAACCGAAAATTATTTAAATAAGTTAAAAGTCAAAAATGTTTTGATTAAGTCTATGGTTTGTAGACAGGCTGGGTTTCCTCACTAGGAAGTTATTTACATCGAAATTTGTTGCAACGGATAGCGAAAATATTTTTGGGAAGAAAGTGTTTTCCCTCTCTATAGCTAGGATATTCAGCCTGTCTACAAACATTTGGACTTACTCAAAACATTGTTGATTAAACTAACTGGTGAAAATTGTTTTCAGGCGTTGCCTAGTAGGTGAATTGGTTCAGCCGGATGAATCTCACCCACATGATAAAGGTTTCAGCTCTTTTACTTCACAAAAGTCAACAGATGGAAGAATTGAGGAAATGTGGATGTTTAAACATAGGCAGAATGGTGAATTTGACATATGGTATAGAATAAAGGAAAGAACCTGATAGGGATAATAAAAAGCGAATGTTGTTTTTTAAACATTCAAAAACAAACAAAAAAAATAACATCCTTTTATTCTATTTTTTTATACATGCATTCTCGTCGAACGCAACCCTGGTAGGTCGATGAAAAAAAAAATGCTTCTAACTTTTTTTTACAGATTCGATTGTAAATTTTAATATCTACGAGCACGCGCAGCGCAAAGATCTACATTTCGCTGAAAACCGCACGTAAATTGGTTAAGTCGTTTAGGAGGAGTTCAGTGACATCACACGTTAGAAGAATAATATACATATATATATATATATGTATAATTATAAATATAAGGACATTCAATCCATTTGATTTTCACATTTGTTTGAAAATACCCTTAAACAAGGCGAAAAAATTGTCACAATGTTTTTTGTTTTTATATTTTCAAAATAAAATTAAGTCAACAATGTTTAAGTATGTCCAAATGCTTGCAGACTGGCTGGATTTCCTCCCTAGGGAGTTATATAGATCTAAATTAGTTACAATAGATAGGGAAAACATTTTTGAAAGGGGAATATTGAAGTCTAGGCATTTACAGGGCTTATGACCTGTCATTGGCTGGTTTAAGTGGCCACTTTTTCACATTCACCATTCTGTCTATGTTTAAACATCTATATTTCCTCAATCAAGCAAGTCCAATGCAAGCATTTGGACATACTGAAACATTGTCGAATTAACCACCTGGTAAAAGAAGAAGTATAAAAATTGAAAAATTGTTTCCAGGCGTTGCCTAGTAGGTGATTTGGTTCAGCCGGATGAATCTCACCCGCGTGATAAAGGTTTCAGCTCTTCTACTTCACAAAAGTCAACAGATGGAAGAGTTGAGGAAATGTGGATGTTCAAACATCGACAGAATGGTGAATGCTACACAGTATGTAAAGTGGCCACTTAAACCAGGCGATGACAGGCCATAAGCCCTGTAAATGCCTAGACGTCCATATTCCCTTCTCAAAAATGTCTTCCATCTCAGTTGAAATAAATTCAAATACGATTTAAATCTATTTAATCTTCACATTCGTTTGAAAATGCTCCAACAAGGCGAAACAATTGTCACAAAAAATTAGTTTTTATATTTTAAAAATCAAATAAAGTGTTCAGTTGACTCAAATCAATGTTAGATTTATACATTAAAAGAATAAATATGGAGTTCTACAAAATAAACGCCAAATCAATTAATAAATGTATTATTTATATCTACGGGGTTTATTTTAAGTCTCTCACGGTTGTCAAATAAAGTATGAAAAAAAAAAAAACAGAATACCCTTTTTATCGACATTTTTCTGTTTTTAGTCAATTGGGACACTGTGTCGATAGCTGTTTTATCGACAGACGATATCTTTGACAAGTATGTTAAATAGTTCGTATCTGTAAACTGTCAAATAACTCGCTTCTAATTGGTCGACTAGATGTCTTTATTTGAAAGTGGAACACCGAACTGTCAGGACCGTATTCTAAAATTTAACGTATGTATTTTTAAATGACAAAAAAAAAACACACACACATACTGGACGATTAACTAGAGCTGGCGCGATCGCAAAACTTACACAAACACATTTAAAATCTACAGGTGTTAATTTTAAAAAGGTTAATTCAAATTTGAACCAAACGTGCCATTTTTTTTTTAATTCGTCAGTGAACTGTGCTGGCATTTAAAAGTAGAACCTCTCAAAATACGCTAAACAAACCGTTATGCCGTTTTCTAAGTAGGGGTAGGCAGAGAGCATCGAACGCCTAATGTTAGAGACGCCCCTTCTTTATTTACATTTAAGTCAAGATTGAGATGTCACTATCTAAATATTTTAATTGTTCCTTTATCCTTCTTCTTTCCTTCCCATTCCCTCTTCTCTCTTCATAGTATAGTGTTAATTTTTAATATATTTTTATTTTGTTAATCTTTGTTTTTAATTTTTGTATAAAACTGTAAGATTCAATATGTCCATGTATTTATAATTTTCTCAAACTGAATGGTTTGGGTAGGTAGGAAGAAATTGCCTTAAGGCAATATGCCCGCCCTTATATGTATATGTATATATATTGTATATGTATATAAAGTGTCAAATAAATAAAAAACGCCGTGTGCCGTATAAATCATTGCGCTGATCTGTTAAACAAACAAAAAAAACAAAAAAAATGTTTAGTTTTAAAAAAAAGAGTAAACTAATCTTATTTTGACGCTTGTCAGCGGGTGGAATAGAGGGGAAATGGAAGGAGGTAATGAAAAATACACCATAAAACCCAGAACAATTGAGAAAAAATGTGGGGAATCGAACCCGCGACGCTAGTTTCACAGTCGGCCGTCTAACCAAGTTTGATAGTCTATTAACAAACAAAAATCACTGAACTTTCTCGTTGAATTTCCTGGCCTCTTCACAAAAATGACAGGTCATAAACCCTGTAAATGCCTAGACTTCCATATTCCCTTCTCTGAAATGTTCTCCATCTCTGTTGTAATAAGTTTTTTCGGTTTTGAGTGGTCATTCTCATTGAGGTATAGGTAGGCTAGAGCGTTCGAAATATGGTCCCTCAACCTGCGGCCAATTGGCATATGCTTGATAGAACGGCTTTAGTTGTCGCGAAACAGTCCGCGGTTTTTACTGTACTACGTGTTTTGCTTGCCAAAGCTGATGTGATATTTCGTGAAGACACTCGCTGCCCCCGCTGGCCATTACCTTTCTTTTGGAGAGGTTTTTTTATCTCGGATTTGTATGGAGGGTCATCTCAATGTATCAGGGGCGAATCGTGTATACAAGCGATTATGCTCAGCTTACCACTATATTTGACTATCCGTAATAATGTTTTGCGGTGACTTTATTTACAGAAAAACAAACAAATAATTACTTTTTCTTATAAATCATTCCCACCATTCGCATGTTTCTCCAAATATAAATATAAATATTAATAAAGCGCGCCCAGCGCTAGTAATGAGCCAAAGAACTAGCGGATTACTCCAGCTTATTTCATCATACAAATAAGTGTACTATATTTTGAACATATTAAATCCAGTAGCGGGATTTTTCTCTTAGAGTTAACTTGCGGATTACACAAATTCTTTGAAGATTCTCGATTTGGAAAACAGTATTTCAAACATTATTTCTTAAAGACTATTCTATGAGATTATACTTTTGACATATGACTCACAACGCGTGTGGCGCCCGACGCGGCCGTTTTTGGCATTATTAATTTCTAGAACAAATCGGCCCGTTGACATTTCAATCGTTATGAGAATACCTAAAATTGACTGAATTATAAACTTTCATATAAGTTATGTGTTCAATTAATATATTTATTTATTTATACTTTTACATTGTTTGAATTATTTTTTTATACAGAATAATGTTCCCTCACTGGGGTGTCCCGTGCCGAGGGAAACATTTCACAAAATGTGAAACATGCCGAAGATTAGCTATTCAACAAAGTTAACATAAAAACAACAATAAAAAAAACGTATTTAATCCAAATAACCTAATTACCATTAACATAATAAACAGTAAAAAACTAAAATAATCATAAAAAACATATTCAATTTATATAGACCAATAGAACAAATTTCATAAGCAGTACACATATTTTACCTATTTGGCTTGATCCACCCATCGATCCGTGTGCAACCCACCTCCACTATCCATTTCCTAATAGCAATTTTATATTGTGAGAACTTACTAATTGTCTAATGGGTATGGATAATATTACACGATATAATATATCACGAGGTTACGTCGTTTGAGATGATTTCATGGATGAGAGTTGTTGTATCACACAGAACAACAGAAAAAAATAGCAATTTATAGTATATAGTATACATTATATTATGTACCTACTATGTAGGTACAAAGAAATTATATTTTTTATAGATTACCTGTAAATAAAATCACCGTTCGCCACTGCTATGTATTATAACTCGGACATTTATTTATGACAATGCAGTGCCCTTTGCACCACCTAGTTGCAATATCTTTTCAACCTATTTAATTCGGGATTTTAATGCTCGTAAAACACCCTATTTTTGTTAGGATTTAAGTATCTTAACAGATGCACAATAAACTTTTGTTAGTAACTTAACTGCCCTTCGAATATGGAGGACATTAATATTTTACGGTTGTTTTACTGTGTGACCATATGTACACGTGTCCGGGCGCAGTGGAAAATACAATTTTTTTTTTGAGTTGTGTCTTCAGCTATGTCACGTCTGGTGAATGTTTAGAAACTTCAGCCCTACGGGAAATTGGATACAATAAATGCTTGTCGATAAATACCAAGGAACAAAATTTATCTGAATGTAATGTAAATTTGATGATAATTTTTACACTCTAAAAATCTCTAAAAGACGGCGTGTTTTCTAAATTGTTTAAATTCGAGATAAACGCAATTCGTTTTACTACTGAAAAATATTGACAGATCGTCGCTGCAGTTCGTTTTTATCCAACAGACCATTGTTAACGAAATTGAGTCGAGTGTACAAGAGGTTTGAGAAATATATATATGTATATTTTTTAATTGTTTAAGGGGTTTTTTAACGAATTTTGTATTAAGATGTGGTCTTTAAATATGTCTGTTTCAACATATTACAACATACGTGAAGATTATTTTACATAAGGGAATTTATTTATTTATTGTACGGCACAAGTGCATTTTGCAATATAAAATATGACAATATAATGAGTTAGTTAGATATACAAAAATTAAAAATTAAAAAACAATATTAAAACATGGGTATAAAGAGAAAAATAAAAATAACAAGAAATATATACATATACATGTATGTTGTCAGCATACAAAAGGTTTAAAAAATATAAAATGAATAAACACCAGATCATTAGCATAAGTAGATTTCGCAAATAATTCGTTAATCGTTACTATAGAACATCGTGAAATATTTATAAAAAAATGATTTGAATTCACAGAGACTCGAGTTAAAAGAAACGAGAATTCAACCCTTCATGTCTGTTGTAATACGTTAATATTAACAGCTCCCTAGGGGGTTTAATCCAGTCCTCTTCTACAAAAATTTAGACAAACTCAAAGAAATGTTTGTGTTTATTTCGTTAAAAAATAATTTAAAGCTGTATTTCTGCAGATTTGTGTTTTGGTCTGTTGGACAAAAACGAACTGTAGCGACGAGATGACAGATCGCACGCTTATTCCAGCGTTATACCACATCGGGCGCGGGTATAAACGTGGGATATGTTTATATAATCGCTACCGGGTATATCTTTATACAAGTGAGAGTTTTTACAATACCATCCTTATTGAGGAAATCATACAGTCCTTTTTATAAATACAAGGTACAAAAAAACAATTAAAAAAAGTAAGACCAATTACAAATTTCACATTAATTATTTATGAATGCAGGAGGAGAGGGGAAAAATTTTAATTCCATAAAAAATAAAATATTTAAAAATATGAAAATTAAATAAACAGTTCATAAAAGGGACAAGACATTGTATAGCTCTAACTCTACTTTCCTCCCTCTCTCTCTGCTTCCATGAACATTTATATTTCTTAGTAAAAATTCACAACCAACAATAATTAATTACATGCAATTATTAGATGTACATATGATTAAATAAAAATTCAGAGTTGAAATTAAAAGTTAAAATCAAAATTAAAAGTTAAAATCAAAAGTTAAAATTAAAAGTTAAAAGTTAAGCAGACGATAAATTTTAAATGTCACTAACATATCAGATAAAAAGATAGCATTTACGGTGTAATATGTCGATGTCACTAAAACTGTCATTATAGGTAGGTAGTAGATGTACATATAAACAAGAAAAAAATTAAGAGTTGAAATTAAAAGTTAAAATTAAAAGTTTAAATTAAAAGTTAAAAGTTTAAATTAAAAGTCAAAGTTAAATTAAAAGATAAAATAAAAAGTTTAAATTAAAAGTTAAAATTAGTGTTAAAAAGTTAAAATTAAAAGATAAAATTAAAAGTTTAAATTAAAAGTTTAAATTAAAAGTTTAAATTAAAAGTTTAATTTAAAAGTTTAATTTAAAAGTTAAAGTTAAATTAAAAGATAAAATAAAAAGTTTAAATTAAAAGTTAAAATTAAAAGATAAAAAAAAAGTTAAAAATTAAAAGTTAAAATTAAAAGTTAAAGTTAAAATTAAAAGTTTAAGTTAAAAGTTAAAATTAAAAGTTTAAATTAAAAGTTAAAATTAAAAAGTTAAGCAGGAGATAAATTTAAAATGTATTTAACAGATCTGATAAAAATATGGTATTTACAGTGTTAGATGTCGATGTTCCTAAAACGGTCATTATAGGTAATCTGTATTCTTTGAAGAGTCCGATTTTTCATACAATAAGTTATCGAGTTAGGAATATCGAAGAGTACAGATTGACGAGTTCTACGGACAGGGACTCGATATGAAATGCTTCTAACAATTTCCGGGCTATCAATTAGGTTATTAACAATTTTATAGAGAAAGCTCATATCCAACATGATACGCCGAATCGCGAGATTTTGAACCTTATGAAAATAAGTATCAATATGCCTAGGCGTAATTTTATACCAGGTTTACAAGTAAGGACGGCAGTCTTTCGAGAGTTAAGACTTGTTGTTTTTAGCGAGAGATTGAGAGACTACCCTTGTACGGCGGTCAGCGCGCAGCCGGCCGGCTGCGGCGATCCGCGAACCCCCTCGCCTCAGCATCGCCCCTAAGTACGCCCGGGACCAGAACAGCGTGGGAGTTAGTGTCCACTCACGGTAATGCGATTAACGTCTGCAACTCTAAACTTTACTCCGTTAAGTAAATACCGATTCTTTATCCATCCCTTTAAAATAACCGGCTTTGTCTTAACCGAACTACATATAAAATAATATAAACTACTTATACCGTTCGGGAGTCTGTTCGGAAAATAACGGGAATTTTTAAATTTCGCGGGTTCGAAGAGTCCGATTGTCAATTTGATTATGTTGGTTTACATGCCCCTGAAGTATGCTAACATTTTCAACTGTATTGATTGTTTACTTTGTCAGTGGCAGCCGCTAAAGTTAGACGTGTTTTGACGAGTGACGAGTCCTCCACTTGCGTCCCGATAAAAGTGGAAACGCATTCGGTTACGCCCGGCAAGCTGTCCACGTCGCTGCCGAAATAAAATATTTGCACGAAGAAAGAAAGAAGAAGGTAAACTTGCCAAACTTACTACAGCAAAACCTCGTTTTTACGTTCCTCGATTTTACGTTTTCCCGCTTTTTACGCCGAAATCTTAAGGTCCCATTTTTTTCCATACATTATCATTCAAATATCCCCCAATTAACGTTTTTGTGTTTTTCGTAACCCCGGTTTTACACCGAAATTCTTTCATAACTCATTCGAACCGTCAAAAGAAGAGCCGTGCGCCGCCGCGTGAATGGACAATAAAATCGAGGCAAATAAAAAAATGTGTAAATTATTGTCTCAAACTAAATTCAAAGTAGGTGCAGTGTAATTGACCATTTTGTTTAAGTGTCTAATTATGACATTTTACTAAATTGTGACATGCAGTTGACGCATGATGGGAAGAATAAAATCTTTACATCAATAAATTACGATGCAGAAAGTTTAAACATTTGGGAATAGAAATATTATTTAAAGCTATAAACATAAAATCTCGCGACAAGATCTGGACTTTTTTGGTGTGAGTCTTTATAGATTTAAAAAATCACTAAGATAGACCAAATCTTGCCTTGGGGTAGTAATTTTTATTTTTTTTTGTCCTAGCTTTAATTTTATTTTATTGGTGCTTGTATTTATTATAAGAAATTGTATTTTCATCGTTAGAATGTACTGCATAAGTCCGTCAAATAAATAAATAAATGAGCCCGGCGATTTTCGTTTGTTGGATCAAAGAATTTGTATCAAATTTTGTGTATAAAATTAAATAAAGTGTAACAAAGTATGTGAAATGTTAATAAAGGCCTATGGTGAGTCTCCTATGAGGAAAACAAAAATTTACGAGTGGTATGAGCGTTTCCAAGATGGCCGTGAAGACGTTGAAGGTGACGAACGGCCCGGACGCCCACAGCACATCAACAACTGATGAAAACGTGGAAAAAGGTAATGAAATGGTTATGAACGATCGCCGAACCACAGTTAGAGAAGTTGCTGATGATATTGGCATATCGATTGGCTCATAAAGAGAGTGAACGCGGGCAACAAAATGAACGCCGCACTAAACACAGTAATTGCTAATAAAAATATGTCCATCGAAGCTCAACTGGTAGTGCGCAACTAAGTCCCAACACTTCTGTATGGAAGTGAAACATGGAACTGGCAGAGGGAGAACGCGGTTTAAATGCGATCTCATAGACAAATGTGTGAGGAATCAATGTATGACAGGGTTACGAATGATGACATCAGGTGAGAGTGTAAATTTGAGTCAAGTATAACTGAAAAGATTGAGAAAGGGTCTTTGAGATGGTTTGGTCATGTAGAACGAATGTACGACGAAATAATAGTAAAACAAGTATATATGTCGAAAATTAACGGTAACGTGAGACGAGGACGACCGAGGAAGACGTGGCATGATCAGATAAACCAAAATCTTAAGTCTGGTCATGTCAAAAGTAGGCAGAACCGAAGGGTTTGTATGCCAAAATGTATGGATGGAGCTAGAAATGCATGTCGGGATGGATAGACGTGCGTGGCGGTCCATTCTCTCTGCTTACCCCTACGGAGAAATTGCGTGATGATAGTAGTAGTAGTAGAAGAGATATATTGAAAGTTCAATTGCTGTTTAAAAGGAAACCACTCGAGTTCAGAGCAAATTCAAAAGGGTGATACATGCTTATATTTATATTTCATGGGAACAAATTTGTTCGTCGAGTTAGGAATTTTGACAAAGTGATTCAGTGCATTATGACTCGAATTAATGCGGTCCCTTTAGGGAAATGCAAAGAGCTTTTCAGTAATATAATATGTTTGTTTTATTATTAAATCTACCATGTCGTACGTAGGACAATGTATCGTACGATTCGCCACATTTATAACTTTCATAGCATACAAGTGTACCAGTGGCGAACGGTGGTTTTATTTACAGGTAAGCCATAAAAAAATCTTTTATTTGTACCTACATAGTAGGTACATAATATAATGTAAGTTAAATATATCTTTATTTATAAAATTCCTCTGTACGTGTGATGTCACCGAACTCCTCCTAAACGGCTTAACCGATTTACTTGCGGTTTTAAGATAAATATAGATCTTTGCGCTGTGCGTGTTCGTAGATATTAAAATCTTCGATCTAATGTGTAAAAAAATAAGTAAGGAGCATAAAATGTTTTATTCATCAATCTACCAGGGTTGCATTCGAGGAGTATGCATTTACGAAAAATTTAAAAATGGTTTTTTTTTTGTATGAAAAAGGATTGCTTTGAATGTTTTTTTTTTTTTGTAAATAAAATAAATATTTTTGTTCTTATAATTTACGCAAATATTTAAATTTTGAGGGTCATTTTCAACGAGTTGTAATAACTCACTATTAGAAAATGGAATCATGTTGGGGTAGAGTGGGATTCGAACCACGGACTTGAGCCGTGAGTCCGAGACACTAGCCACGGGACCACAACCCGATTCGAACAGCATTTGTTTTTTGAGGATCTCAATCATATTTTTTTCCTAAATTCATTATAATTTCTACGTATTTATTTATGTTTACTGGATATTTGGTAATAATAAAATAATGATTAACTCTTAACATTAAAAAAAATCTTATTCTAACATAAGTACACCCCTCTGTTGGTGAAAAGACCGGAGTTTGACGTTTGCAAAAAGAATGCTATATTTGAAAAAATGTTTATTTTATGTTTTCGAATTAAACCATAAACAGGTACCTAGGTAGTTAGGTACCTACTTGAATTCATTTGAATATAAATAATTTTTAGTTTTGGAATTTAATCACACATCTACTTATCAATGAAAAGTCTTTTTCCTTTTACCCCGACAGTTTTTGCACGCTTTCACAACACAATCGTTTTTTTTTATTTATTTAAATTTCTTTTGGTTTCAAATTAAATGTCAAGATTTCATCAAAACCCGGCTGACGGTTAAATTATGACTAAATTCGCGTTAGGCATGAGTTGAGTGTCATAATTTTAGAGGGCTTAGGGTAAAACGCAGTCTGACTTTTCTTCATTGACACGTATTCCCGTATTTTCTCCCTGGATTATGGCACTAGAGCAGTGATTTTTGCATGATTTTGATGTGAGCACGACGAGGACCCCTGGGCCCTGTTGTTTGATCGTTAATAAAAGTGGAGTTTTACTATACCTAGTTAAATTTATTAACGAATTCGGTTTTACCATCGTTCTACTATCAATGCGTTGTTTCACCCGCGTTTTTACTTGAGGAAAATGTAACAGCGGTTTTTTCGATTCCAAATCTCAAAAATGGAATACTATATTTTATTCATTTTTTACACATTGTTACACTGGAATGTGACTTTGCAAACGTCAAAAAAGAAAACAAATAAAACCACGTGACAACATGGCACATGTAAACGCAATCAAATAACATCGGTAAACAGAATTTTATAATAATTATAAAGTTTGACAATTTCGTATAATAAAAACCCGAAGAACAACACCGATATTTTAATCTTATTTAAAAACAAGAATGATAAGAAAATTTAAAAGACAGCAAAAATTCGGCAATTCAACAAGCTCCAAATGGCAGGCAAGTCAATGTTCAGGAACAACGAGTGTCGGGTTCGCTAGTATACTATGAATTGATATTTTTCTGTGGTTCTGTGTGACACAACAACTCTCATCTATGAAATCAACTCAAACGACGTAACTTCGTGATATATTATATTATCCATTAATTTAACACATAACTTATATAAAAGTTTATAAAAAATAGCACAATGAATTCAGTCAGTATTGGGTATTCTCATTACGATTGAAATGTCAACTGGCCGATTTGTTCTAGAAATTAATAATGCCAAAAACGGCCGCATCGAGCGCCACATGTGTTGCGAGTCATATGTCAAAAGTATCATCTTAAAGAAAAATAGTCCTTAAGAAATAATGTTTGAAATACTGTTTTCCAAATCGAGAATCTTCAAAGTATATTTGTGTAATCTGCAAGTTTACTCTAGGAGAAAAATTCCGCCACTGGATTTAAGATGTTTGAAATATAGTACACTTAATAGTATCAAGGAATAAGCTAGAGTAATCGGCTAGTTCCTTGGCTCATTGCTGGCGCTGGGCGCGTTTTGATTATATTTTTATTTATATTTGTAGGAAAATACAAATGGTGGCGATGATTTATCAGAAATAGTAATTATTTGTTTGTTTTTCTGTATATAAAGTTACCGTAAAACATTATTATGGTTGGTAAAATATAATGGTAAGCTGCGCATAATCGCTTCTATACACGGTTCGCCCCTGGGCTGGTATTCCGAACGCATTTACAGCGCGCTATAACGCGTATTTAGTACGTAAAAACGCAATAACGCGCTATACCACGCTATAACTGCGTTCGGAATACCAGCCCTGATGTGTACTCGACCTAAGGCAGTACATGAAGAGGATACGGTATTTTGGTATCGTTTTTATATCACTCTCTCGCAGACGCCTCCCCGAATAATGTACGAAAAAAAATCGACAAAATCGTGGTCTCTTATTCCCGTTTTCTCCACCAGTGGTGCGATTATGAATGCTTTCTTCATCGGTACATATCGAGACGGTATACTCAACTTTTGGACTATCTCTATCTAACTCGGTATGTTCCACCGCCTTGTCATGTCGACGTTATATGATCAAATTCAACCAACGAATGACCCCAAAAAATTTATTCCGCGTTCCTTGCTTAAATTTAAAATACTTCTCATTTATATGTGCTTCTGTGATAAAAAGTGACCACTTCAAAGTGATTATAAACTCCAACAAACCCCATTCAAGCAAAAAATGCTTGAATAAACACATGATTTTTATGAGACTTTTCACAATTACCAAGACGGTATGCTTAACTTTCCTCTGTATTTATTTACCGAGCGATCACAAGGCCGGCTCTTTTTACATCTTGTTTCGCACACTCAGGTAAATTGTAAAACAGATGGAAAAAGTATGATAACTCAATTACTTTTTTATCGTGGGAACATTTTTACGCCTAGATGCTCTTACATGTTGATAGGGCGGAATCTAGCCACATTATCTGAGCATCTAGCCCTTCGTTTTCAAAACTGACAGTTATGTCAGAATTTAATTCGAATTGAAAATTAACTTATTTCTCTATGATGTTTGAAATACTCTTTTGAGAAAAAAACTGGCCATCGCAGAACGAATCAAAATTTAATGGGAATCGGATATAAAAAATGTATTCTTAGACGCGCTAAAAATCAGAGCATTTAATTGTACAGCCGAGTTTCTCCAAAATGTATGAAAAAAATGAACTTACTAGCGTTGTTATGCATTGTGATAGATAGTTCCGAGTAGCCATGTTTTTCAACTTTTAGTGTGTTTTGACAGTTATGGTGCTCTCCTTTAAACGCAAGGAAAACCCACAGACTTGAACTAGTTATCAATATTATGTATCTTTTTTGGGTGATACCGTGTATGTTGGATTTGATCCGACGTTTCGGCTACCATTGCAGGAGCCATCTTCAGGGAAAACTGTGTGTTTTATAGAGAAATGTAAATTTAAATGTAATGTATGTTATCCTCTGGAAACTGAAGCCGTGTACAAACTAAGTTGCCAAGGATGTGATAAAGTGTATATTGGACAAACAGGGCGCACAGCAAAGAAGAGAATTGACGAACACAAAAGAGCGTGTAAACTTGGGCATCCAGACAAATCCGCAATAGCGGAACACTTTATAGACACAGGACATTTTTTCGCCTTTGAACCAAAAATTCTACATAAACCTAGTAATTATAGTGCACGAATAATAAAAGAGGCAATTGAAATACACAGACATCCAAATAATTTAAACAAAGACGACGGGCTTAAATTAAATTCAACATGGTTCCCAGCACTACATATGACAAAAACGAATAGAAATGTGCCTACTGCCGGCTGCGACACAGTACAAATTACTAGTACATAAACATAATTATTCTTTCCTACAAAACTAGAAATGTGCCTACTGCTGACTGTGACACGGTACAAATTACTAGTACTTAAACACATACATTTCTCTATAAAACACACAGTTTTCCCTGAAGATGGCTCCTGCAATGGTAGCCGAAACGTCGGATCAAATCCAACATACACGGTATCACCCAAAAAAGATACATAATATTGATAACAGTGACCGTGAAAACCTTCGCACCTATTGAACTAGTTACGTCACGAGCGGAGTAATTTCAAAATTACAAAACTTTAAAAAATTAACGATGATTATATGAATTTTTGTACCGTCCCAATGTCTTGTCCCAGCTCCATTAACAACCACGACCGCGCAGGACAATATTCTTCGCGAACTACGTGTAAACGAGATTAGAGACTTAGGAGTTATTCTTGGTGGTAGATTGCTGTTTGGGTCTCACATAAATTCTATTGTTGAAAAAGCTTACCAAATGCTGGGCTTCGTTTCAAGAATTTCAAATTTAAAAACCAAATACATTAAAAACTTTGTACAACACTTTTGTACGCAGTAATTTGAAGTTTGCACCCGTCGTGTGGAGCCCACAGCACATAACAAACATAGAAAGGATTGAAAATGTTCAACGAAAATTTTTAAAATACCAACATTATAAAAACAATAAAACACTTTGTACTTACAGCCAATCTCCCAAACAAAAAGTATTTTTTACCCTTGAAAATAGATCTACTGTATCTGAATTATGTTATTTACATAAATTTTAAATAATAAAGTAGATTGATTGATTGATTTGGTGTTTATTTTGTAGAACTCCATATTTAAACTTGTAATATTAGAAATCAAACACTGATTTGAGTCTACTGAACACTTTATTTTATTTTTACAAATATAAACATATAAAAATAAAAACTTCGTGACAATTGTTTCGCCTTATTAGGGCATTTTCAAACGAATGTGAAGACTATTTGGATTGAATGTCCTTATATAGTTATTTATATTAGGTACTTAAGTAGAAAATAAAAAATTTCTTATGTACATTAACCCTTACGCTGCTACGCAGTTTTTCAAGAATCTAATCAGAAATCCTCTTATTTATACATTTCAAAAATATTTTATCGAATACGTTGTTTTCCAAACACACTACTGTTTTATCAATTAATAGCAATTCCAAGAAAAATCTTCCATTTCATAAATATCTAATTCAAGCCTAATGGAGTGAGCAAGATGGACAACTCGTGCCGCAAATAGACAATTTTCGTACAGCGGTTGTAAACCCTTTCTTAATTGAAAATAAAAACAAACAAACTGATCTCGTACTGCAATCTCAAGGCGCATTGTTATTATTGAAACGAAATAATTATTATAGTTTTTTTGTTAATTGCGGAGCAAAGTGCTCTGTTATAAATTATCAAACCTACCACTTCCATCAATGCATTTAAACAAAAATTGAGTAAAATATATCTTGAAATTTGTTGCAACAGAGAGGAAAAACATTTTTGCCAAGGTAATATGGAAGTCTAGGCATTTACAGGACTTATGATCTGTCATTGGCTGGTTTAAATTACCAGTTTACACACTGCGAGATATTCACTATTCTGGGTATGTCTACACATACATATTCATGATTATTTTTACATTACCTCAACTCTTCCATCTGTTGACTTTTGCAAACTAAAAGAGCTGAAACCTTTATTGATGTCGGTAAGTTTCATCTGGATAAATTATTTCACCTCCTAGGTAATGCCTAAAACTACTTTAAATTTTTTATGCAAGTTATTTTAATCAACAATATTTTAGTATGTCTAAATGTTTGTAGGGAGTTATTTAGATTGAAACCTAAAGGTAACCGGTAAATGTACAAAGAAGTGATATTATTTCTTGGTAGTTGTTATAATACAATTTAAATTTTTTTTAAAAATGTTTTTTACAACTGTCTCACAAATTGATATTTCTTCTAAGAAAAATATTCCGTTTCGATAATAGCTAGTTCACGCATAATGGACTGAGCGAGATAACAGTTGCCGAAATTACAAACAGCTGAGGTAAATTACATATTTTTAACATTTATATATATTTTTAATCTTACTTTGTTACTCTAATTAACAATTTAACTCTGCAAAGCGTCCTTTTTATTATGAATAAATTTACAAAATATATAATTCAAAATGATAACGGATAGTGAAAGTGATAAAGAAATAATAGTACCTCGCCGAGAAACTTGGAGGCTTAGCAGCTCAACCTATTCCGAAAGTGAATATGACAATAACGATATTTTTTTAAGTGGTTGTGATAATAATTTATAATATGACTCTTACGAAGAGCACGAAATCGAAAAACTTTTTCTGAAGTATTTTTGGATCAATATCGAGCTGATATACCTCATTTACGTTTTGTTTGTAGAATAGAGTTTGTATGGTAATAATTTCGTTTTGTTAGTAGAGTAATAATTACTACCTAATGAACAGCTAAAACATTTTGATTTCCCATTACTGTAGGTACCCATTATAATAAATTAACAAATGATTTTTTTTATATTTAAACGTCCTAATTGACAATCATTAGGTTCCATGGTGAATTATTTTTATGTTTTATGGCTCTTTACTTATTTGTTTATATTCTTAATTATGGGGTTTTCCGGTGATATAGGGACCTCACTAGATAAGAGTTATTATATTAAAGGTAAAGTATTCAATTAGTTATTCATTACGGAAGTACATCAATATTTTCGTAATCACTGACTCGGGTTTAATAGCGGGGAAAACACCAAATATAATTATTTTCCTCAAATATCATATAAGTGATTAAAAATCTAACTATTAACATTGATTTATTTTTTATTTCACTGTTTTTGGAATGTAAAAAAGTTCAGTTTCAGGTCCCGACTAGCTAGAAGTTTCCCGTGTTTAGTCGTTTCTCTTTTCTTAAAAGCACTGCGAATTTAAACAACATAAGTAAATTTATAATGAGGATGTTTAGAGGTTTTAAAAAAAAAATGTTAATAGACAAAGCTTTTTTTTCAATTTTTATGTATCGTATTATCAGCGCTACGATATTTTAAAGTTTTGTATTTCTGACATTAATCCGCGTGTGACGTCGCAAGTTCTCTTCCGCTTTTTCTCGGTTAGTTCTGTTGATTGGTCCATTGACGATTAGCAAACCGGAAATCTTACACAACCCTCTTATCATTGATTGATTCATATGAACAAGTGACGTCATTCAAAGTTGTTCGTTTTCATTAAAATATTTTTAATGATTTTTTATTCATTTTCAAGAAACTTTGCCGTACAATTTAATGCTTAAATTTTTACACCGCGTAAGAAAACATTTTTTGTATAAAATTTTCCGTAGGGCTGAAATAGGTACGAAACTAAATAATAACCCGTCGAATAAGTCATTTTTATGTTTTGAAAATGTTTTATACCACTGACGGTTAAGTGCAACAAGCAGTTCCCGAATTCATTTACCCTTTTGGGGATTATGACGTCAGCATCAGTCCAGTTAGAACTTTATGATAGGGATTAACAACAACGATATATCGTTGTTTAGCAGTATAAGGGTTAATCATAATTGAGGGAAAAACCAATGGTTAAGGGCGAGGCTAAGTGTTTAATAGGTAATGGGGAATTTAGGTATTCATATTTGAATTTCGGGGAAAATATAACAAAGTGAGTATTAATTGACATACAAGTATGTATTGTGAGATAATTAATGAAGCTTTATAGTTTTGTAAATTTAGATAATTGTTGTCGAAAAAATATAAATAATATTATAATAGGTTGCTGTTCATTTTAATTTTAAAACATGATTGAAATATTATGAGGAAATTTATAAAAACATAAATGTATTATTATACAATATTTCTATTTTCAAGAATTTCTTATAATTGCATTTATATATTTTGATTGACACACACCTCTACATTTACTCTTATACAAATACACATAAACACCCTTTTGTTGTACCGCAATTTAAAATGAATGATTCGTATTTAGAAACTTCGCTGGTCTGTCTTTAAACCGTATTTTTTTAATGTTATTATATCATTGTCGACTGTTTGTTTCTTTAAAATAAATAAATCAACTACGACCGAGTTGTTGTATTGTCTTAATGTCTAGTCCTGTGCGGTCAAGGCTGATCACGGAGCTGGGGTAAGACAATATCGTCCTCGTGTGATTTTCATTGACGCGATGAAATATCGTGTCTCTCCAGCACAAGGCCCCCGAACTTCATAGCCGATAAAACTGTCGACCATATACGCGATGTTTTTGTCATTTGTCTATAAGAAACATTATTTATACTCCATTAAGTTGATTCGATTAGCCGATACATGCAAGGGTAGGCAGATAGAGGGGTTGGTTACAAGTTAGAAACACCCCCAATACGTTTCACCCCTATTCCGCAAGTATCATATTTCAAAAAAGATTTTTAATAAAGACATCTACATAAAAATGCGTCAGGATGATCAAATCAACTGCATTAAACTTTCTTGAAAACATTTGATATTTTTTTAATACAGTATTTTTTCATATTTATATTTTTTTACAAAAGATATACATATGTTACAAATACAAAAGATACTACTAAACACAAAAAAATACCACAAGGCATGGCTTGTGTGTGAGTATACATTTTATTTTTAATTCCAATAAAGGCTTCTTGAAGATTACGATAGATATAAAAAAAGAAAAAGTAAGTGCTAATATTAGAACACATTTTTTTTTTCAATAAAAATGAGAAAAGTATATGCTATTGATTGAAAACGGCTATTGAAAACTGCTCTTTTTATCCAACATTATTCAACAAAATATTAAATCGAAACAAATTAAAATAATTAATCTATATCATATTGTTCTCATGAAATGAATTAAGCAGTTTTGGAGCTATGAAAAAAAGTGTCTTTGCCCGAGTCTGAATTTACAATAAGAGATTTCAAGTAAACTATTCAATTAACAAATTACAACTGAGATAGATAATTTTTTAGAGAAGGGAATATGGAGGTCTAGGCATTTACGTCATTGGCTGGTAAGTGGCCACTTTACACACTGTGTAACATTCACCATTTTGCCTATGTTTGCCGGCTTTATAATCGCTCGGTAGATAAATACAGAGAAAAATTTAGCATACCGTCTTGTTAATTGTCAAAGTCATATAAAAGTCATATATATTCGAGCATTTTTTGCTTGAATTGGGATAAATTGGAGTTTATAATCGCTTTAAAGTGGCCACTTTTTATCACAAAAGCCTATATAAAATATAAATGAGAACTATTTTAAATTTAAGTAAGGAACGCGGACTAAATTTTCGGGGTCATTCGTGGTTGGATTCGATCATATGACGTCGAGATGACAAGTTGGTAGAACATACCGAGGTAGATAGATAGAGTACAGAAGTTAAGCATACCGTCTCGGTATGTACCGATACAGATAGCCTTTATAATCGCGGCCCTTGAGGTGTTTGGTAATGTCCAGATGCTCCTCCTAGGAACGAATGTGTAAAAGAAGGAAATAAAAATATGATCTAAGATAATTAAAAAGATTTAAATTTATATGTTAGGATTTGTTCTGCGTACTGCCAGGGTTTTTTGAAAATACCCGCGTACTGAGAACTCTTTACAACTCCTTGGTGCGAAGTAGACTCGAGAGTGGCTCGTTGATTTGGGGGCCACATGATCTGAAGTACTCTCTTATGACTGAGAACATCCAAAAGGAGATATCTTTACATAAGAGAGTGCGGGTATTATTCTCGGCTCTACCCGACCGAGTTTCTCCGGGGTATGCTCGGCTACAACAGTTTAGAGACTAGAAGGAATGTGTATTTGACTACACATTTTTATCGGTTGTTGCGCGGTATGATCGATAATTCTGAGATTATGATGAGCATAGGTTTGCATGTTCCCGAAAATTACCTAAGACAGCGTCAGCATAGATTGTTTTATATTCCGATAACCAGGAGCACCCTGCCGTTGGAAGAGCTACCGCTATGCTGAACAACATCGCTCTGGATGTTGATCTGTTCCAAGTATCCGAAGGGGTTTTCCGGAGCAGGATTCTCCTACTACTTTGACATGAGTCTCTTTCATATTTTTTTTATTTTTTATAAAATGAACGTAGTGAATACATGTTTGTAATGTACATGTTATATTTAAATAAACGAATTGAATTTAAAAAAAAATAATATTCAGGTGAAATTGTTAAAGGGGATTGTACCAGATAGCATAATCCGCGAGGCGAAACATATGGGCGAAGGTGTATATTTTAAGTTCTGTAATGTCCTGCCAGTAAAACAACTTTGCGACTACAAATTGATTGTAGATCGCTTTGTTGATCCGGAATATAAAAAAAGTGTTTCCCACACTCACAAAATTATATTAAAAATTAAGGGTTTTGGTCGCTTCCCGAATTACAAATTACTTCGGAGTACGAACATTAAATTGCGTTATTCCAAGGTTGTTCAATGATCTCCCACAAACCATCATTAACATGAAAGATCTTAAAATGAAAAAAAAACTAAAGAAATATATTCTAAATACTTTATAGCTAATGTTGATAAATAAATTTGTATAATATGATAATAAAATAATGTAAAATAAACCTGAATTAAAAAAAAAAATGTGTCCCACCGAAAAGTCTTTAGACTTAGCGGGTAACAAATTGTTATATGTATTTTAAATCATAAAATAAACGCCTTTTGGCAACACTGAAACTAAAAAAAAAAAGATTATGTATAAATTTTGCCTAGCAATAAAATTAACATGTAAGTGTTCAAATATTCTTTTACACGTGTCTCGAGTTGAAATAAAAAATGCTGACAATAAATAGCCGACAAAAATTGCGCGTGCTAGCATTAAAAGAAAACGCTGTCTGACTTATCTTTATACAAACGTATTCTCGTATTTCCTTCATGGATCACCAGTTCATGGTTAACCTCTTCGTTCTAATTCTCAAGGCACTCTCTTAGTACCCATCCACAATTCCTCTTTCTTCTCTTACTCATATAGTGTCCATGCGGCTCCACTGCGGAATCATCTCCTATCTACCACCAGAGATTACTACAGTATCAGTGTACAGAAAATTTCTTCATGGGGTCGATTATTTAGGATAGTTGCTAAATGTACATCTTGAGTGGTTTATGCTATGCATATGTGCCGCATGTAATGTATATGTTTGTGTATGTTTTATATGTGCGTTCATGTGTGTGCGTGGATGGCTCGGAGTGTACATTCGGTATTTTTATTTATTTTAATTTATTACCTCCATGGAAAATGCAAATGTCAACAATTATCTTTTTTTCACTTAAAATTCTTATTTATTTTTTATTTTTTGTCACATTTAATGTTTATATCTTTTTAATTTATGAAAACTTAATTGGTCTTTTTATGTTAAAAAATTGTTGTTTTTAATACTGATTTTGTATGACTGTATGTTTTCTAAATAAAATAAAATAAAAAAAAATAAAAAAAAATAAAATCTCTGATCAAATCACGTCTGAAGTAATGTCTCCTTTCTCTTCCTCAATCTCTCCTCCTTTCCTCTTTATTCCTTTTTCCCATTGAGTAATGGTATTGATTTCAGGTAAGAGGGAAAATATTTTTGAGAAGGAAATATGAAAGTCGTTTACAGGGATTACGACCTGTCATTGGCTGGTTTAAGTGGCCACTTTTTCACATTCACCATTCTGCCTATATTTAAACATCTATATTTCCTCAATCAGCCAAAAGAGGTCATAAGACCTGTAAATGCCTAGACTTCCATATTCGCATCTCAAAAGTATTTTCCTTCTCTGTTGCAACTAATTTAGATCTAAATATCAACTCCTTAGTGAGAAATCCAGCCCGTCTGCAAACATTTGGACATACTTAAAACGTTGTACAATTATTTGTTTTTTTTTATTTTCTATTAAATATACTTGTAATTTTGT
The DNA here is from genome assembly GCF_059751315.1 of Micrasema longulum. NCBI lineage: Eukaryota > Metazoa > Arthropoda > Insecta > Trichoptera > Brachycentridae > Micrasema > Micrasema longulum. Next base: position 132,328 of record NW_028279995.1, on the reverse strand, counting down.
CAAACTAACGGTTCGGGTAGGTAGAAAGAAATTGCCTTAAGGCAATATGCCCGCCCTTATTTGTATATAAATTCTATCTTTATATGTATAATTTTTCTGTGCGTGTGATGTCACTGAAATCCTCCTAAGCGGCTAAACTGATTTCCGTGCGGTTTTCAGCGAAATGTGGATCTTTGCGATGCGCGTGTTCGTAGATATTAATTTTTTTAAATCGAATCTATAAAAAAAAGGTTAGAAGTATAAATCTTTTTCTCGTCGACCTACCAGGGTTGCATTTGACGATAATGCATTTACATTTAAAAAAAAAATATTGTTTTTGAATGTTTACTAACAACATTCGCTTTTTATAGATCCCAATCAAATTCTTTCCTTGCATTCCTTATAATTTATTCCCATTTATTTCTTTTTACAGGATTTTTGGTAATACAAAAATAATATTAACAGACATTCGATACATTTTTGAAAATCGCATTCATGAATAAAGTCCACCCGTGTTAGTGAGAAAAGTTGAGTTTGGCATTTGCAAGAAAATTATTAATTTTATGTTTTGGCATGCAACCATAAACAAGTACCTAGGTACCTACTTAAATTCAATATTTAAATATTAATAATTCTTAGTTTTGGAATTCAATCATTAACAAGTACCTATCAATGAAAACTCATTTTCCAAGGTAATCATTTTGAAGAAAAAAACAGATATACGAGGGTAAAGTCGATGGTAAATGAAATGAAATTATTAATATATATTTATATAAACAAAGAATATTTTACAATACAATGATATTTGTTCATAAAATTTTAAACTCTAATAAAAAAAACAGAATTTTGGAAAAAAATTGATCGGAACCAGCGTGAACACGATCACAATACTAGAGAAAAGAACAAAATTAGACTTCCATTTAGGAAAAAGGCAAAGTCAAAAAATTCCATTTTATTTAAAGCAATTAAAAAGTATTACGAAATGGAAAAAAATATTTATGAAGAAAAAAACATATCAAAATTTAAAATAATGGTCAAGACATATGTGATAAACAATTTATAAATTGAATATATTTGCAATGTTATTATTAGAACACACATAACAATATGTATGATATGTGTGCCCTACTTTAAGATTTAAATAAATAAAATAAAAAATAGCAGGCAAGCCAACATTCGGGCAGGACAACGTCTGTCGGGTCCGCTAGTATGCATATAAAGTGTCAAATAAATAAAATCATTAGTCGATTTTAAAAACCAGCACATTATGACAGTTCATAAGGCTTGTAAATGCCTAGACTTCCGTTTTCTCTTCTCAAAATTGTTCTTCGTTTTGATTCACAGGAGTTAGTAGTTAGCGAGCAATGCAAAATTATTAATTTCTTAGAATCCATTATGACGTTTTGTGCTTCAGAATGATAATGGGTGAAGGATTCGTATGATTTTTAAATATTTTTTAAACTATGGCGTATATTGAAACAGACATGTTACAAGAAATTGGACAGAATTTAAATTTGTGGGTAATTAGAGGTGACGCTACGCAAAAATATACCGTCGTAGGTGATGAGAAAATAATTTAAATCAATTCAACAATGTTTGAATATGTCCAAATGCTTGCAGACTGGCTGAAAAAACAGAGAGAAAAAACATTTTTGAGAAGGGAATATGGAAGTCTAGGCATTTACAGGGCTTATGACCTGTCATTGGCTGGTTTAAGTGGCCACTTTACACACTGTGTAACATTCACCATTCTGCCCATGTTTAAACATCCACGTTTCCCCAACTATTCCATCTGTTAACTTTTGTAAAGTAAAAGAGTTGAATCCAGTCCTTGTCTAAAAAAATTTGGACAAACTCAAAATATTGTTGATAAATTACCTGGTCCATGAAGAAGTATAGAAATTGAAAAAATAATATTTTCAGGCGTTGCCTAGTATGTAGGTGAAATAATTCAATTAGATGAATCTCATCTCAATAAATAAAGGTTTCAGCTCTTTAACTTCACAAACATCAACAGATGAAAGAATTGAAGGAATGTAGATGTTCAAATATGGGCAGAATGGTGAATGTTACACAGTGTGTAAAGTGACCACTTAAACCAGCCATTGACAGGTCATAAAGCCCTGTAGATGCCTAGACTTCTATATTACCTTCTTTTAAATGTTCTTCATCTCTGTTGTTATATGTTAATAAAGGCAGCTCGCCAGGGAGTTGAATCCAGTCCTTATCTACAAAAATTTGTTCAAACTCAAAATAATGTTAATTAGATAATCGTTTGGAAAAATGTAATTTGGTTTATTTACTGTGGTAGTAGGAGACACATTGAGACACATGTCTCAACTGGTAAAGTATTTTAATAAAGTGGCGTTCTATCCTCGCTGCCAGTAGGCAGTAGCCTACCCCACGGTTAAACGGCGGATTGTTTATTGTTGGTCAAAATTTAAATACGTTTAATGAATTGATTTTTTTCTTCGTTCATATGTTTCTGAACCGCGGTGTTTAATATTTTTTGCTGACTCAGTCAAAGGAATTTTAACGAAGTAGGAGAAATTTTGTAAGAGTTAACGGCAAACAGTTATTTGCATCCGTTTATTTATTTTTTGGGAACAATAAGAAACTTCTAGCAACACTCCCATAGACATGCAAAACAAAATATGTATAACTGGACCGGGGCCGCGATTATGATGGGAAGCAAGGCACGTCATACCTCCACCATGACGGTTCAGCTGAAGATAAATTCTCCCGAGCGATTACGAAGATACACTAACGACCCCTCACCTTTCAGTTTTGGGAAGGTGCATCGATATGTAACAAGGGGTAGCGTACGTCACGGTACACAAATCTACGCACCGAAGTGACATAGCTATATGTATGACGTCATAGTTGAAGATAAAATTCCCCCTACCGATTACGAAGATACACCACCGATCTCCACACCATCAAATTTTGATGTAAGCACATCGGTTTGTACTGACGGGTCTAGTACCCCTCGATACACATTGAAAGTTTCAAAAAATTTGTTCGCTGAGCAATTTTTTCTTTAATAACGATTTATTTAAGTGTTTAATCGTTCTGAGGTTGGCATTTTTTTTAAAAGCCTATTAAAAATATGAGAGAGAAATAAGTAAATTTTTAATTCGAATTAAATTCCGAAATAACTGTCAGTTTGGAAAACGAACGCCTAGATGCAAAAAATAATGTGGCTAGATTCTGCCCTATTAACATGTAAAAGTATCTAGGCGTCAAAAATGTTGCCACTCGTATTACATTTTTCCATCTGTTTTACTATATTTCTGAGTGTAGTATCGAGACGTTAAAGGAGCTGGCCTTGTTTTCGCTCAGAAGATAAATACAGACAATCCGTTAAGCATACCGTCTTGGTAATTGTCAAAAGTCATACAAAAATCGAGCAATTTTTGCTTGAATTGTGATTTATTAGAGTTTAAAATCGCTTTGCAGTGGCCACTTTTTATCTCGGAAGCCTGCTTAAAATTTTAATGAATAAGAAACGAGGACTAAATTTTCGGGGGCATTCATTCATTTGATGTCGAGATGACAAGTCGGTTAAACATATCGAGGTAATTAGAGATAGTACAAAAGTTAAGTATACCGTCTTAGTATGTCCCGATGAAGATAGCCTTTATAATCGCGGCCCTGGGTTTACTTTCAGTTGCCTTTATCGCGGGCCCCTCACTGCTTAGAGATTTAACTCTAATAAGACAGAGGATAGTAATATAAAACTATCTATATGGTCAAGCTAGTGCAGGACATTGGCAACATAAACCAACGTAGGGCACAAAATGCCAAACACTCTTCTTGTAGAACGCAAGGCCTGTCGATGGTCAGCAGGCCAGGTTCTACTGAAGAGTATTAAGTGGTTTTCTCTTCACAAAAGCAAATGATGAGAAGTTCCTGATTACCCTACTATAGAATATCTTTCCTGATCCCTACACTGAAAAAGAAAATAGAAGCTTCTTCAAACCAGAAAAAATCCACTTTAAAAAATATAAACCTTGTACTTTATGAGCAAGGTAAATGATAAATGTAACACCTATCTTAAAATATTTTTAAAAAGTCATAAAACTACGAAAACAAAAGGTTCAAAAGTTGTAAAGGTCTCCTAACGAGAAGTTCTGAGCTTTTTTACTGATTAGTAATTTTACTATTCTATTATACGTACCTACGATCTATATAAATTGACGTGGAATGGTTTCAATGAATTTCATAGCCCCTTTTATAATCTTTTTTTATTCAGGTTTTACAAACGATTGTATGCTGCGCTTGGGTTCCAAATTATTTTATTTTTTTGTATTTGCATACAATGTTTAATTTATCTTAAACACTAACGCCATTTTTCTTTTTCATAGGTTGGGGGTGGTCCTTCGTCAGCTGACAGATGGCCGCCATTTTCTCCAGACAATATCCAACATGGCTGGCGAAATGGTGGACTGCGAGTACATCCAAGACGCTACGACGGTACGCAAATTTCTGCGAGACTTCAAAAGAGACATTAGCTCTTATTTTGTGAAGAGAAACAACCAATCTATTCAAAAAGACAACAAAAAACAAAAGAGGAATAAGTATTTTACGAAGCTTGGACGAAAAACAAAAGAACGCAGGACAAACGTCAGAAATAACCATAGACACAATGACAAAATGGAAGCTGATTACTACGCAGATTTATACAACAGTGGCGCTTGGAATGATTTCGATTCTACCGACGATGATTTTGACGTTTTAGAAGACAATTATTCCAGTGATGATTCGGACGATTTCAAGCCACTTTTTGCCAAAATTCGAACAGAAAGAAATGTGTACGCCGAAGATGAAGTAAATCCCAAATTCAGATTTCGCAAAAGGGGTAAAGGAAAGATTAATTTCTTGGCAAAGAATGACGCGGTCAGCACGGAATTCAGAAATGTGACAGTCTTGATAGTCGGAGATGATTCGGATCTACCAGAAGACCTGGCTGAGTGGTTAAACTTGAGGAAAATGGAAGCAAAATGTGACCAGGTTCATAAAAATCTCCAAAAGTCACTTGGTTTTTCTGATGACAACTTGGAAGATGGACATCGCATTCCTGAAGCGATGAGAAGGTATACAATCTCTCTTTTTTTGGTGTAATTAACGGAAGATCAGTTATTTACTTAACAGAGCTGGAAAAATTTTAGAGAACGGAATTTGGAAGTCGCATATAGTCGAATGGCATCTACAAAGCTTTTGGGGCTTATATCATTTTGTTTATTTACTTAAATTACACGGTCGAAAGCACTTAGAAGAGACAGAATTGGCGATGAACGAAAGCAAGTCAAAAATTATAATATTTGAATGTGGAAGTGAAGTAACTGAGTGCATAATAAATGTGAACAACAAATGTCTTGTATCTGAAAAGCCTGATTTCAAACACTGGAAGACTAAAAAAATATGTTGACGCGGGCAACAAAATGAACGGCGCACCAAGCACAGTAATTGTTGATGAAAATAACGGAGTTGTAATCCCATTGTAGTTTTTTTAAATTATTTTTTTAATACATATTTGGACCCCTGTATTTAGTAGCCTTACGTGTCATGTACAAGGCTAAGGTACTCGGAAGAAATCGTTTTTGTTTGTCTTAGAAATGGGATGTTCGATCACTGATTTTGGTTTATTACCTTTATGAGTCCAATCACCATTGTTGCAAAGTTCAAGAACAATAGCGCGTGATAACTACTTTTAACTACAGTGTGAATATCTGTTAAGGATATTCCATCTTTCCTGCATTCTGCTTCAAGAATATGGCGTTGCAAACTGAAAAATGGGCACTGAAATAACAGATGTTCGATACTCTGTGAAGAAATATCATCGCATGGACAATAGTCACCATTCCTTAATTTAAACCTATATAGATAACTTCTCATAGCTCCGTGTCCGGTAAAAATTTGGGTCGTTTCGAAAGTATTTTGGTGATGATGAGGGAAGTTTCCCCGTAGAATCCCATTGTAGTTGTATTTGGTTGTAAAACGCGGAACTGGCAGAGGAAGGATAAAACGAGAGTGAACGCGGCTGAAGTTCGATCACAGCGGAGTTAGGTAGAATGAATAAGATTGAGAAAGAGTCTATACATGAAATATTCATCGGTTCATTCTATATGTCAATCGAAGCCAGACGCCAGTCTACGTCAGGCTACGCCAGTGTACAGCGGAGTTTAAGATCCAGCACCCATGTATGGAAGTAAAACATGGAACTGGCATAGAAAGGATAAAAGCAGAGCGAACGCGGTCTCTTAAATGAACGTGTGAAAAATCAATGTATGACAGGGTAACGCAAGATGAAAGCAGGCGAGAGTGTAAATCTGAGATAGGTATAATCGATAAGATTAAGAAAGGGTCACTAATGGTTTGATCATGTAGGACGAATGGATGACGATAAATAGCAAAACACGGAGAGAATGAATGGGAACGCAGGACGATGGTGACCAAGAAAGACGTGTCATGATCAAATAAACCAAAATCTTAAGCCTGGTCGTGTTAAAAGCGGACAACCGAGGACATGTATGAATGTGATTGACGTGTGAAGTGGTCCATTCTCTCTATCTACCCCTACGGGGAAATGACGTGATGGTTGCATTAGTTAAAAAGTAAAAGATCTCTGTTATTCCAAATTTCTCGTAGACTAAAGCGTTCATAGATGCAACATAAGTGCTGCACAAAGCCATTAATTTAAAAATTCAAATTATAACGGTCTTTAAGCGGCATTAGCTGAAGGTGGATATTCTCCGTCATCCACCATACTCTCCGTATCTTGCTACAAATGATTTTTTTTTAATTTTGATAACTGTTACTCCTAAAATTCCGTGAAAAATGCCTTCATAGCATTTGCCGACTCCAGACCACAGGACATTTACAGCAAAGGCGTCAATAAACTATCGTTTCTAGGGTTAATTGATACGTTTCCCTCTGACCTCCAAAATAGATGAAAGGAAATTGTTGTTGCTTATTTTGTGACGTAGTCTCCCTGGACCTGGATGCAATCCTTCCAGCAATGCTTCCCCGACCCCTGCCAACCACCCGTCTATACAGCACATGACTTCATTGTCGTCCTTCACGCAAATATTCCTTGAGTTTTTGAAATAACCGGTAGTCACTGTGGGATAGATCATGGAAATTTAACTGATTTTCAACCAATTCGAACCCAGCTTCGTGAATAGCTGCTATTGACACTTACGCTTGTGTGCTGGAGCATTGTCCAGCGTTTTGTAGTGTTCAACGGCCTAATGTAACTAAACCGTTGCAAGTTTTTCCTCGTCGCTCAGTAATTTATACGTAGGCATATTATTTCTCGCTGATCTGTATAGATTTTGTATTCTTTATCTCTACCTTCCTAGTGATGTCGTATATAAGAGTATCGAACTTACATTTATCTCAAACACTCTTTACGTCTCACTATCGATGCTTTTATATTCAGATTTAGATATTCGCGAGAGACAGAGACAAAATCACGCTTTACGCAGTCCCGTAGCAAAGTAACCAGTGCCACTGCCACAGTACGCCATATGTGCGCAATTGCTTTCGAACATTTGTCGTGGGCAGTCTCTTTGTTAGTGCTGCGAACGTCAGCCAATGGTTATTTTATTTTTTTAGCAATTAGATTAAGAATATGATCGCTCTTGACTTCAACTATAAAAGATTGAAGCGATTGCCCATGTATATTACATCTGTCCAAATTAAAATCTCTCTTGCTTGTGTATTGACTCCGCGGATATCTTTGACACTGTAAGGGAAGGGTTAAGAACTATATAGTTTACTTTTCTTAATGAGCAGCTTACAGTGTTCTCCAGGACTTCGCGGGTGGATGTTGGGCTCTTAGGACCCCCTTAATGCTATACTCTATTGTCCTTGGACTGGCATCTGATTACGTTCACGTAACCGACATCTGGTGTGGATGCTGACCACACAGGGAGCCGGAGCAAATTCGGGCTATTGAGATTAAAATCATTGATTGAGACCTTCTATCCAGTACTGGGAGGAGCCGGCGCGGCCTGCTGATCGTGCCGGGCACGCTGTGGTGCGGGGCAGGGCAGCTGGCAGAGTCCCCGCGCGAGTTGGGCGAGCTGCACGCGCCCGACGTATGTTGCCGCGCGCACGATCTGTGCGCGGGCGGTTTGCCCGCCCTGCGCCACCGCGATGGCCTGGTGAACTACCGCCCCTTCACAGTCAGCCGCTGTATCTGCGACCGAAGGTTCGATGGGATGAGATTTTTGTTTGCAGTGGCATTTTGCGTCCTTTCCCTCTCCTACCTTTCATTTTCCATTTTCTTATTCCTAATCTAATTCTTAAATCCCACATTCTAACTTTTTCTGGATTCTCTTCCACAATTTCAATCTTTCACGCTTTCATCACCCCCTCTATCCAACCTTTTAATTTATTTTTTCTATATCCTTAATCTGAACCTTTCATTCCCCCATTTCTTTCACACTTGTCTTCTCTACGTTTTTGTTAATTTCTCATCACCTTTTAACATATTCATGTTCTCATTTATCTTATTCTTATTCTCGCTATTTATACATTATCTAAATCCTTTATTTTCCTTTTTTTCTCTCCCGTTTCTTCTTCCATCTCTTTCCTTATCTAAATATGTTTTAATCTCTCTGTCCCGCCTTTCATCTCTTAGCCTTTCTTCTTTTTATTTGACTTTTTATGTTTTTTTTTGTTTTATTATTTTTCCGTCGCCTGCTGTTTTTTTCCAATTTCCCCTCCCTGTTGGTATTTTAAATTTTGAATCTTTCATGTTCTACCTTCCATCCCCATGTATCATTAATTTCATTCTCATCTTATATCTTCTCCTTTCCCCTTGTTATTTTTTTAACCCGAAATTTTCACTGTCTTATCTTCCATCTTCCCATTTATCACTAAAAATTTTCTTTTCTCTTTTTTCCAGACCAAATTATGCATTACTCCTCTTTCTCTCCTTCCATGTGCCTCCTTACTTTCTCTCCATATGTTTCTCTCTTCCTGCCTCAATCTAAACAATTTATTTTGCTTCTCTCTATCTTCTATCTACCCCTCTTATATCCTTTACCTTCTTATCTTATCTTATTTCTCTCTTCTCTTCTTTCTTCCGCCTCTTTTCTTAATTTCAATGTCCTACATTCCACCAAGCTCATCTCCCACCTCTCTCTCCTCTGGGAAGTTTGTTCGAGAACAAATACTCGGAATATCCGCATCCGTTTGTTGACGTATAGCTTGGTCTAGTCACTAACTCGCTACTAACAGTTTGTTCGTGTCTGCATAGGATTGCTAAGCTTGTACTAACAAAAAATTGTACTAACTTTTTCAGCACGTTGACTGGGGTGCACAATTTTTGCTTTTTTGTAGTAATGCAGTAACTTTAATCCTGCCAACAATAACAAGAATGGAGGAGTCTACATTCGGTAAATCCAACCTTTTTAAACTTTCAGAATTGATTCCCGTGGATATACAATAAACATTTGTATCCCGTTTGTTCTACAGAAAATATTATAATATTTCTTCGTGTTCTAGAAATTATTTAACGTTAATTTGAATAAATACTAGGTCGTAAACTGATAAAAAACGATTTTCGATAATTTTATTTTTATTTTAATTAAAAATATTTAAAATTTGCCGTCAATATCATCAGGAGAAGAACGCGGGGGAAAATCGTTTAAAAACCAACGAACCAGCTGTCAAGCTAATATGAGCGTTGATATGTCATGCCGACTGCCATCTTAAGCGGAAAAAATATATAAATATTTTTAGTACACGTACTTCAACATTCACGTAAGTTGAATTACGCGTATGGGCGGATAAAGAATACAGTTCTGTGAATGGACGATGATTTAGGAGCGGTTGTAGTGGCTCTTCGTTCACACCAGAAGGATTTCTCGGGCCTATGAGCGAGAATTTTCACGTATCGTCATAGGTGGAAATGTTCCTTGTGGTACAATTTACGTCAAACCAAAATCACCAACTAAATATTTGTCAAAAACATTGACACAATAATTTCACATTCTTGTTTTTTTTTTATTTATTGTTTTTTTCTTTTTATAATTACATAGGTTTCATTACATGTGAATAATAGTAAAACAAAATGACATGAAAAAAAACCTACATGGGCATAGGCTGTGCGTGGGTGTATTAGTTTAACATAAACCAGCCAACAACAGGTCATAAACCCTGTAAATGCCTAGTCTTCCATATCACCTTCTCAAAAATGTTTTCCGTTTCGACAAATTTAAATTTGTGGATACATCTCATCGTAGGAGATTCTTCATATCCGGGGACGAATGAATAGTTAAAAAAAATCTAAAGAAAAAAACAAAACGTTTAAAAATCTGTATAATTTCGACCAAATTCGGTAGATCGGTAGATTTCGCCAAAAATCGGAAGGGTTGGTAACGACTGTGCGAGATGCATTCGCAGTTGTTCAAAACTGGTTCATTGCCTCTGCGGCGGAGTTCCCGGGTTTGGCACACCTCATCCAATTACACTGAAGGGTTACGTCAGATCCTGTTTTCCGGTCTTACCTATTCGCGGAAGTTCCCGCACTTCCGGCCTGGAAGGAAAATCTGTTTGCCCTACTGCAGTAGAAACGAATTAGCATCGTAGATTATTAATTAATTGAATAATTAATTTTTATACCGTTGCAATACTGATCAAAAAAGTTTTTTCAGTTTTTTTATGTCGCGAACTGTTAGGTACGAGGTTTGGGTTTGGAGGGTCCGATTGTTATTTTTATTATGTTGGTATACATGCCCCTGAAGTATGCTAAAATTTTCAGCTGTATTCATTGTTTACTTTGTAGCAGCCGCTAAGGTTAGACGTGTTTTTATGAGCTCGGCGATTTTCGTTTGTTGAAAAAATGGATCAAAGAATTTGTATCAAATTTTATGTAAAAAATTCAATAAAGTGTAACAGAGTGTGTGAAATATTAACAGAGGCCTGGGTGAGTCTGCTACGAGTAAAACAAAAGTTTACGAGTGGTGCAAGCGTTTCCAAGATGGCCGTGAAGACGTTGAAGATGACGGACGGCCCGGACGCCCCAGCACATCAACAACCGATGAAAACGTGGAAAAAGTTAATGAAATGGTCATGAACGATCGCCGAATTATAATCAGAGAAGTCGCTGATGATGTTGGCATATTGATTGGCTCATGTCATGAAATTTTTTAATTCAGTAAAATCAACAGATGGAAGAATCAAAGAAACATGGGTGTTAGCAGGATCATACGTCGCGAAACGTAAATATTTAGACATTTAATATTAGGTGTTCATGGATGTAACATTGCGATCGCGAATACGATAAACAGCCATGGTGAGAAATTGTTATCCCGTCGATAGTTATTTTTGATCGAGCTACAGGGTCAGGACAGGATTTGTTGCGCATAATCGGAGTCTTTTTGGTATAGTAAGGAGTATCTAATACAAAAAAGCAGTTTTGGAATATTTTCCATATTTACACCGGTGAAATTCAAATATGTGATTGCGCAGCAAGATTGTAAATATTTAGACATTTAATATTAGGTGTTCACGGATGTAACATTGTAATCACGAATACGATAAAGAGCCATGGTGAGAATATTTTTGACTGAGCTACAGGGTCAGGACAGGATTTGTTGCGCATATTCGGAGTTTTCTTGGTATCAATATTAAGACCCAGACGAGTAGTTTTCCTGCAGTTCAACAATTTCTTGAAAATCACCAAAAGACTTTTCAAGAAGAACCGCATCGTCTACACACTCCGAGTCACACTTGGATCACCTTACCTCCATTTAACAGACGATCCAACTACGCCGGATTCGGGATTTAACATTAAGCGATAATGACAAAACATATGCTGAATGTTACACATGCATAAAGTGGCCGCTTAAACCATTCAACAACAGGTCAAAAGCCATGAATACCTGAAGACTTCAATATATTCCCATCTCAAAAGTTTTTCCACTCTGCCGCAATATATTATTCATATTCATTTTTTAGTTATGAGAGTTTAATGATACTATGCTCCATCTCTGACCTATTTCTATGTGGATGTGAAAATGTTTCAGCATTATTGTTATTAATATAGTTGGATAATTTATACAGCGCCATTTTTGTAAAAATCACCTCAAGGGCGCTGTACAGTAAATAAATATCCCAGCACGTCTTGCAGCTACGGAGCGCATGGAGGATTGGGATTCTAGTTCGTAGTTCCCAATTACGATGATCTATTTATTTTATAACAGACAGGAGTAAGAAAGATTACAGCACGTCTTGCAGCTACAGAGCGCATGGCTAGTAAGAAATCTAGCTCCCATTTTAATTGTGTTTTTTTTATATATTCTTTTATTTTTATTTTTGCACCACAACAGACCAGGAGGCCCAATTACAGTGGTGAATTACATCACAGAACACCCAGGCTTGAGAAAAATCACATTTTTAAATTTTTGTGTTCTCACCGGGAATCGAACCCGGAACCTTCCGTGCGTGAGTCAAGCGTCTTGACCACTACACCACGGAGGCCGCCGTTTAATTTAACAATGAAGTTTTGTGCTTGAATGATATTGCAATAAATAAAAAAAACGGCGTGCAGCTACTGAGCGCACCGACAGTTGAAATTCTAGACCCCATTTACAAAATTTTAGTATTTCATAGTTGATAACATTAACATGTTGAAGCTTGATTACCAATCGCCTTGCAGCTACAAAGCGCACGGACGAGTGGAATTCTAACAACTTAAAATTACATCAATATTTTTTTTTTAAATAGACATTGAGCAGAGTAAGTACCTGGTAGTATTTTACATTAAAATCTTCCCGGCTACCCGGAAACTGCAAACCTAACACAACACATAACACCGCCTTAGTTAATTTCTTCACAAGAACCTGTGACGTTTTAAAGTAGTTTTTTTTTTAAGTAGTATTTTAATGAATTTTTTCATGCATTTTGGAGAAAATTCGCCGTACATTTTTTATATCCAATTTACTGTAGCAGTAAACTTCCTCATGGCTACGTAATGCATAGACTGGTCAACTCGAAGCAGGTCAGAGGTGGCGCACATCGGGTCCCTTTTGACCAAATTAATATTGACAAAACCGGTGTTGTACGGACGGACAAAGGTCCGCGAGAGCGCGCCGCTCGGCCAACATGCTCGTCCCCGGCACGCGGTGGTGCGGCCGCGGCGGCGCCGCCACCAAGTTCAGCGAGCTGGGCGAGTTCAGCGGCGCGGACCGCTGCTGCAGGGGGCACGACACGCGCTGCCCCTTCTGGATCGGCGCCGCTGAAACCAAGTACGGCATCCTGAACTGGAGGCCCAACACTTTGATGCACTGTCGCTGTGATGAAAGGTATTTATTTATTTATTCGTAAGTTTAGATTAAGTTTAAATCATTTTATTTATTTAATTCACATAATCGCCCGTAAGGCTTTTACAAGTAAAATATTATTATTATTAACTAATATTTTTTATACAAACTCTGTAAATTCATTAAAATGTAATCTCACTCGTTATTTTTTAGAAGAGGAATGAAATTATTAAAAAATATATATTAATAAATTTAACTTTGTTTTTTTGGATACGTATTTTTGTTTATTTCTTTATATATAAATTGTACATTTGTGGTTTAATTGCCAAATTCCAACCAACTGATAAAATAACGGTGTTATTAAGATTATTTAAGTTTTCATATTAATCCAAAAAACGTATTATTTATAAAATCTTATCGTAGCATTATTTTTCTTTTTCATTATAACCTAGCTAAATACTAATCACTTTATGTTAAATTATTCTCAATTTTAATTTGCTATGTTTATATTTAGAACATAAGGCTTTCTCACTTCAATTTGTTATCTTTTATTTGTCATCTTATATTTGTATGTTTCGTTTTTACTTTTTAGCAGTTTAAAAAAAAAAAAAATACTCATTTGTTTAGTTTTAATTATTTAGTTGAATTATATAGTTATATTTCATATTGTATATTACATAATGAATTGTTCACTGTTGTGATTATTTCTGTAAAACTTTTTATTGTAAAAAGTTCTTTGAACCATTGATATATAAATAAATAAATAAACTTTAAGCGCGGAGCTTAAAGCTAATATACTTAAATCTATTAAAACGAAAGTTAGTTGTTGACGCATTTTAACTTTTCCAAAAACAGATCTAGTCCATTTTTGAACCCATTGAGACTACACATTGAGATCAGCTCTTGTGGCAGCTTATTCCGACCATCGACAACACTATTGCTCGGGAAATGCTTCCGTGGATTTAGATTGAACCGCGTTTTCTCCAGCCTGAGACTGTGGCCTCGAAGACGAGCATCTTGTTTAAGCTCGAACATGGGATCCAAATTTAAGCAGCTATAGTGACTGTTGAGTATCTCATATTGTGGGCATATAAGAAAAATTGACTGAGTGACAAAAAACCTTAAAGTTCAGGGGAGCCATTTTAGTGTTTTTCTAAATTACTTCTCATCCAATTTTGAATAAATTTAAAAGGTCTATAATTTTACTTCTATCGTTAAGTTTAAATTTAATGTTTTTAGTAAAAAATCGTAATTTAAAAATTCATGGCTGATTCTAAGTTTAAAATATATCGTAAGAATTTTTTTTGGACTCTTTCAAGAGAATTTTGTTATATATTTATTTATATATTTTTATTTATAATTTTACATATGGTTATACATTTTCATTTCGCATTAATATTCTCACCCGCACCCATGTAAGTTTTTAGTTTTTATTTTATTTTATTTAATGCACAAAATACACAATTTTACATAGACACAATTATATGTTTTTTATGTCCCGACTTGCTAGAAAATTCCGTGTTAAGTCGGGACTCTTCGATATGTAAATCAAAAATATTTATTTACATATTAAAACACTATACAGGTAATCAAAACAATATGCAAAATAATCAAAACAACATACAAAATAATAATAGCAAAATATACAAAATAATAATAGAAAAATATAAAAAAAAAATTTATACATGTCGAAAAATGGAATGTAGAAAAGTTATATAAAAATACGTATGACAGTGATGATATACACATATACGTATATACGTATATAGATAGTAATGAAAACAGCAGCGATGTTATGTATTTATTCCCGAAGCAATCTCATACAGTGGTCTCTACCCCTCGATACAATCCAATTATGGATCTTCATCATAAATATAGACGTTGTTTTGGAGAACTTAATATGTTCATCCAAGACGTTGAACACTCTCGGAGTATATATATGAAAAGTGTCTCCGAGCAAACATCGTACGCGTTCTCGGTATTCAGAAGTTAAGGTCACGCGAAAACCTCGTACGGGCATTCTGTTGGCAGTTGGGAGCTCCTTCCGTAGTCGCCTGACCAGAAACTTGTCAATACATTCTTGATATAGATTTGACGAATATCAAGAACTTTTAACCATTGAAATAATGGTTCAGATGGGTAGGTCGGAGGGCACCGAAGCATAACTCTAAGAAGAAGTTTTTGCGTCTTGATTAGGGGGTTCGTGACAAATGTCAAGCAACCTCCCCAGCCTATTATGCCATAAGCAGCCACCGATTGGAAAAGCGCAAAGTAGACATTTTTAAGAGCGCTAACGTCCAGGATGTTTCTGAGTGAGCTGAAGACATGATACCAGGGACTGAACCTGTGTCTCCCATCGCAAATTTCTGTCAATACAATGCCTAGATATTTTATATTATCATCTGGTTTCAACAATTGACACGAATTTCTAGAGTTTATATGTAGCTTTAAACTGGCTTCAGGTGGTGACCCATATCTTATACTAAATGTAAGATATTTTGTTTTCTCCACATTCAGCGTTAGCAGATTGTCATCCAGCCAGTTTTTGACACTTCTCATACCACAATATGCTTTTTGAAACACAGAGTTCCAGCCACTAGCCTCAAACAAAGTTAAGAATCGACGACCGAGTCATCGAGACAACCGCTCCCGCAACCCCATTCCGCAAAACAACCGAATTAAGTGAGAAGAGTCCCATAGCCATCTCAAGCCTCCGGTCGAAGCATCAAGATAGATCCGAAAAGTAGGACGATTCAATTAATTTATCTGCTGGGATCCAAACCCGTCTCCTTAATTCCTCTCACCGCACCGCTCCGCAAGGCCACACGGTCACTCCAATAGTTTATAATGGATAAAATATGAATAACCAAAAAATTGGAACTGGACCCATTCTGATAATTTGATATTTTCCGAAAAAGGGTATATTTAAATTAATTACTGTATGCATGTTAAAAATGAGAGAAAAAAACCTTACATATTTATATATTTTTAATGTTTTTTACTATGTTTTCACTACATTTATTACTTTGCTTTTACTATGTTTTTGATTCGTTTTTTTACTACATTTTTACTATGTTTTTACTACATTTTTTACCATAAATAGGTGCGAAGGTTTTCACGGTCACTGTTATCAATATTATGTATCTTTTTTGGGTGATACCGTGTATGTTGGATTTGATCCGACGTTTTCCCTGAAGATGGCTCCTGCAATGGTAGCCGAAACGTCGGATCAAATCCAACATACACGGTATCACCCAAAAAAGATACATAATATTTTTTACCATGTTTTTACTCCATTTTTTACTTTGTTTTTCACTTTATCTTTATAACTGTTTCTATATATTGATTACTGTTTTTTATATTTTTTTTACTGTCTTAGAACGGGGTAAATAACCCTAGTTAGGCAGTCAAAGCAACTTTGTATAAATTATAATTTTGGGTATGTAATATAATATGATATGATAATAAATAAATTAATTAAATGAAAAGGCAACACTTTTACTTGTTAAGCGCAGTTACAAGTGCTGCACATGAGAACAGTATGTACCGGACTGTACTGTAAATTAAAGGCATTGCTAGCTGAACATCTCGGTCAAAGTAAGCTGTTTTACTGTCATCATCCGTCACACACTGACTGGCTGAATAAAACGAACAAGGAACGGAGGAAGTACAATTCGCGGAGAGAAGGACAATAGCGCGCGTAGACGGAATCATTATTTCGCGAATCGCAGTACTTTGCGGTTTTATTTTTTTTTCTGAAATTCTGAAAGCGATTTGGATAATCAGCGATTCGGATAGTCGGAGTTCGGATAATTAGAGTTCTACTGTATTTAGATTTTGTTCGAAGCATGTGCATGTTAGTCAAAAACTGTGCTTTTTGCCACTGATTTTGGGGTGATTTTGCTTTGCGCTTGACGGTATATTTGTGCACATTTTTTCATTGTCATGTTCTTTTCTAGACAATTATTATTTCAATTTGTTCTATTGTTTTAAATTTATTTCCAGGCGGGTAAGTTATTTTTTCATATTATTATAGCAAAATATTATACTGTTAAATGTTCGTTTTTTTAAACTTATTTTATTTACAATTTCTCTGTTTACATTTGGTACCTTTTTTGTTACATAGTAATTAATATATCACTTTATTTGTGAAAATAAAAAATCCACCTAGGCATGGGTGGCCTGTGCGGGGGTGGGTAACCGAAATCTGGAATACATCATTTATTTTTTTATTTACACTTTTTATGCTTCGGTAGAATTATTAACAATATAACAGACTGAGACGTGTCAAAACATGAGCGCACTGTCATTAGCCGTTTAGTTGCTACAGCAGCGTGAAGTTGGTAACACTTCGAGCGCCTATTCCTGTAATATACAGAACAAAAACACCATAAAAAAGACATGGCATATCACATTCAAAATATTAATATTATGATTAAAATATCCTTCAATCTTTTACCCACGCCTTATTCCCTGTGAAAAAATCTAAAGTCTGTAAAATTGTAAATAACTTGTAAAGAATTTAAACAAAGAATAAACACATTTACATATACTTGTAAGCATAAAAAAAAATGGCATCAACAAATTATTGTTAAAAACAAATAATAAAAATTCGTTTACAGTAATTATTATTATTATGGATAACTTATATAGCGCCATGTTCGTAATAAAATACCTCAAGGGCGCTTTACATAGTGATTCTATTGTTAAATTAATTTAATTGAAGCAATTTATTTTGTTGTCACATGCTACGGATTTATTCAAATGATTTAGAGAACAAGTGGGTTTTAAGTTTTTTCCGAAACATCACTTCACTTTCACAGCCTCGCACCTCATAACATAATATCTGGTACACAAAAATATTTGATACATCAATTTCAGAAAAAGATAACAATAAATAATAATACACATCAAAAACAGAGAAAAAATTGTATGAAAAAGAATGTTTTATTACGACATTAATAATTAGTTTCAAACAGTGCCTTTTAGGAACGTTTTAAAATGGATAATTGTCGTATTAAAAATGTCTATTTCAAAAGTAAATTTGTTGGCTAAGGAATGTAAACGCGGAATCGGAGTGTCGTGCATATGAAGATTAAAAGATAACCGAGCATCAAATAACACCCCGAGATCTCTGGACGTTGAAGCATGATAAGCAACTCATGTCGAGAAAAATATTTATACTTGATTACACAAATGAATTGATTAATAAAACAAAAAAATATTTATTTCTGGCGCTCATGTATTTAGATTCGCAAATAAATATAAATTGTTACTATGATTCGATAAATTCAGCTATTTCCCGCAAGGGTGATATTTTGATTCTAAATATTAGAATAATGTCTAATGTTTCCCTCGTGTATGTGGGGGGTAGGAACTGGCGAAGGGAAGGGAATGCCTATCAGTTTTACACTCTGCTTAACCTATTGTGACTTGACTTCTGAGGCAGGGGTGTAACAACCCAGAATTCGATTTATTAGATTAAGAGCAAAAGCATTCTCTCTCCGAAAAATATAAAAACTGTTTATTACACAATCATAGTCGAAATGCGATCTCTCTGGCGAATGTGTGGTAAAAATATTTATTTATGCTTTATTAAGTTAGTTCATAACATCTTAAGAATTAACATATTACAACAGAGATGAAGAACATTTAAAAGAAGGTAATATAGAAGTCTAGGCATCTACAGGGCTTATGGCTGGCTTAAGTGGCCACTTTACACACTGTATAACATTCACTATTCTGCCCATATTTGAACATGTGTATTCCTTCATTTCTTTCATCTATTGATGTTTGTGAAGTTAAAGAGTTGAAACCTTTATTTATGCGGCTAAGATTCGTGTAATTGAATTATTTCACCTACATACTAGGCAACGCCTGAAAATGTTATTTTTCAATTTCTATACTTCTTCATGGACCAGGTGGATTTATCAACAATATTTTGAGTTTGTCCAAATTTTTGTAGACAAGGACTGGAGAGCTGTTTATACTAACATATTATAACAGAAATGAAGAACATTTAAAATAAGGTAACATAGAAGTCTAGGCATCTACAGGGCTTATGGCTGGCTTAAGTGGCCACTTTACACACTGTGTAACATTCACCATTCTGCCCATATTTGAACATCTATATTCCTTCATTTCGTTCATCTGTTGATGTTTGTGAAGTTAAAGAGCTGAAACCTTTATTTATGCGGGTGAGATTCGTGTAATTGAATTATTTCACCTATACACTAGGCAACGCCTGAAAATGTTAATTTTTCAATTTCTAAACAGCTCCCCGGGGAGTTGAATCCAGTCCTTGTCTACAGAAATTCGGACAAACTCAAAAAATTGTTGATCTTAAGAATTTATGTAAACTTTCAATATCATTACAATTTTTTTTATCAACATTTCTCAGTAACGTGTTTTTTCACATGAATTTGAAATATTTCGATATTTTCTATCACCTCTATTCCTTCAGGTAACTCATCGTACAGCTTCATTTCCTTGTACGATGAGTGTTGAGATTCTGTTTTTCTCCTCATTAATAATATTATCTTTGTTTTACCCCTTGTTTCATATGTATAACATTGTTGGTTAAATTTTATTATTGTTTTTATTTTATTCATCGTTTCAGCTCTTTTACTTCACAAAAGTCAACAGATGGAAGAGTTGAGGAAATGTGGATGTTCAAACATAGGCATAATGGTGAATGTCACACAGTGTGTAAAGTGGCCACTTAAAGCAGCCAATGACAGGTCATAAGCCCTGTAAATGCCTGGACTCCCATATTCCCTTCTCAAAAATGTTTTTCCTCTCTGTTGCAACAAATTAAAACAATCTAACATGTTTATTCAATACATATTCAAAATAAATTATAAATGTACTTAATAAATACAGTTTAATTTCGTCTACAAAATATGTAAATAATAATCTCTTGATATAAATAATGTTTTTTTTAATAATAAATACTAACTCACCAGTTTGTCTGTACAAAATTAAATTCTCAATTTTTATAAAAAAAGCATTCAATTTCATTTGCTTTGATTGTTGCTTCCTTTCTTACAGAATCATAGCAAAACTACAAATATCTGAATATTGTTATAGTTTTAATAATAATAAAATAAAAAATATAATCATAACTTTTATTTTTTTTTAACACAAAACGAAAACTAACTCGAAAACAATTTCACACACACAATAGGCTGCTCGCGCACACGGTAATAGAATGTAATAACGTGTAAAAGTGTGCCTGCTATTAAAATCGCGGCGCCTACTGTCGTCTGGTGTCGGCCAAGCCGGGGAATCCCACGCCGGCACCAACCGGCGTATTTGTAAATCGTCGTAAATTGAACCGGCGCAAAACGACGTTTACCTGCATTTCTCGATTTAGTGGAATTGAAATACACTTTATAAGGATTAGAAAAAGCAACGGTTTATCTTATTTTCGCCAAGCTTTATATATTAGGTGATCGTTATAATATGATGTTGAGCGTTATTAGACAGGTGATCCTCTCTTTAATAATGGACAGAAGATCAAAAAAGTTGACAGCTTTAAATACTTAGGAGTTCACATAACTGAGAATGGAAGCATGCACAGCACAAAGAGCTCGCAACCCGCCTAGGAATTGCTGGAGCAACTTTCAACATGATGCGTGTTGTCTGGAACTCTGACTCTCCGATTATTCAACTCTTCTTTAGTGCCAGTACTCTTATACGGGCGCGAATCTTGGCACCTTACCATAGCTCAGAACACCAAACTTCTGAGTTCCGAGAGTAACTGCTCGAGGAGAATATTAGGCATAAGGTGGTTCGATTTTATAACTAACATTGACGTCCTGGAATGGACGCAGCTGCCTCCTATAACGACTGTCTCGAGGATGCGGCGGTGGACCTGGCTCGGACACGTGCTGCGCATGCCTCAGGAAGAACCTAAACTCTTCTTTGAACCTGCGGACTCCTAGCCGTCCTAGAAGGCCATCGCTGACGATCTTTCGACTTTATTCGGCGGAACTAAGGGGCCCAGTAGCTCAATCTCAAATAACTATCGACGTGCTTAAAAACATGCCAAGCATTTGAGCGATCACAATGAACAATAATAAACATGCTTAAGCTATCGCGCTCATAAGTAAACGCGTGTATAATCTTTAAAGTCGACGCTCGTGTCGGTTTGTTTTTTATTTTCCTCGTAAATAAATATAGTTCACTGGCGAAAAATTGGCGTTTACCATAAAAAAATAAAACAATCATTGCATTTGCAAAAAAGTAAAGAGTATCTAATACAAAAAAGTGAAAATTTAATTACAATTACTATGGCGACTGCTTTTCTTGACATTTGGCTTGCCAACCGCCGCGCCGGCTAAATGCAATAAATAGCGTGATAAATAATAAATAAATAAATAAAAATAGGAGTTTTGGAATATTTTCCATATTTACACCGATGAAATTCAAATATGTAATTGCGCAGCACGATTATAAACGTAAATAATTTGATATTAGGTATTCACGGATGTTCCATTGTGATCGCGAATGGTGAGAAATTGTTATAGCGTCACTTATTAGCACGTCGATAGTTATTTGTGATTGAGCTACTAGATTGACATAAGAGGAGGCAAGAGATCTGGCTGGCGATAGGGTCTCCCTAGGCAACTGGCGATGTCCACATTCTCCACTTAGGAGCGAATGTGGAAAAGATGAAGAATAAGAACATAGGTGATCTATGATATTTGATTAGGTTTTTTTATTTATTTAAAAAAAAAGTTTCATGAAAAGAATTTATTTATTGCTCGAATTATCGTATCGAATAGTGTCGAAATCACGAAAAGTTTTTAAATCTCGAGACTTGGTCTCCGAGTCTCGCGTTAGTTTGGAAACTCAAATCTGTGTCGAGACTTGAAGCCCTAGTCACGAGGGACCGACTAGAAAGAAGTTGGGCAGTTTTCAGTGTAAATATTGCGAAACGGAAGGCGGTTGGGCGCCCCTGGGTCCACCGATGTCTTCCTGGTAACAACATGTCTTACTCAGTTTTCCCGCGCTGTCAGATGGTCCATTGTTGCCATAGAAATAAATAATAATAGACTGGACCATAGAAGAACGCGGTCGCCTTTTAAAACTTTTTTCTTCGCGTGATATATGGCTAGCATGTGCAGTCGAGCGTGGCCGGGCCGACCGCGTACTTACGCGAAATTTTATTGTATTTTTGACACGCATAAATATTTTTTTAATCGCGCACCATCGAACTTCGGAAATCTCATATAACTCTAGATATATGTATATTCCGGAGAATAAATTGCTAGAAAAGATTCCGGGATTATTACTACAAATAGGTATCTATAAAATCAGCATTTATGAGTTGCCCACTAAAAGCACATTTTTTTATCCTTCTAGTTTGTGTCTTGGTACCTAAAGAGGAATGGCGTACTGACTATTCATTATATAAACGTATTCTGGTATTTTATCTCTGAATTATGGCACACGAGCGGTGATTTTACACACTGATATATTACAATAGAGACCTAGAAAGTTTAATAGAAGTCTAGGCTTATGACCCGTTACTGTTCTTGAAAAAAATTTAAAAATCTTCGATTATTGAAAAATATTTACGAGTACATGAAAATAACATTTTTAGGTGTATTTATTTAATATGTAATATATTTTCTTTACTAACTTTTTATACTATGTGGAAATCTGTTATTAGTTCTGAGTTTATACACTATATCTATTTGTTTACTATAAATATGTCTGTAAAACTGTTGGTTTCCAAAATAAAATAAAATAAAATATTTATTTTCTGTATACCTATATTATTTATACTCTAAAACGCGCAATAAAATAGCAATAACAAATAATAAATAAAATAAAAAAAATGATATTTTGCTGATTTATACAGCGCCATTTTTGTGAAAAATCACCTTGAGGTCTTTGAGGATGCTGTACAATGAAGAAGTTCAGTGTCTTTTTAAAAAAAAATATTTGTTAATAGAATATGAAACTAAGCTAATTTTTTTGAAATTTTATTTTTATGTATCGTATTATCAGCGCTATGATTTTTTAAAGTTTTTTATTTCTGAAATAACGGCGCGTGCGACGTCAGAGGTTGCTCTAAGACGTTCGTTTACGGCGACCAAACCGGATATCCTTCAATGCTCTCATATCATTGGATTGTTCATATGAACCAGTGACGACATTCAAAGTAGTGCGTTTTTATTTTTTTTTCGTACTTTTTTAAGAAATTTCACCTTACAATTTAATGCTCTAATTTTTACCGCGCGCAAGAAAATATTTTTTGTATCCAATTTCCCGTAGGGCTGAAGTTCCTCATTGTATACCTAAACTTATATTCTAATTGAGCTAAAGTGACATATTATATTTTCTGATTTAACTAAAGAAGCGAGATTTTAGTTGGGATCTAAATTGACTGGGACGGGACAGTCGATGATTCCTTTGAAGGCGATCGGTTTCAGGCAGGGGGACTGATCTCCAAATCTGGCGTTCGGGGAGCGCTGGATTTCGACAAGTTTTCGTCTGCCTTATTTAAATGCTGACCTGATAGTAGATTTTCTTTGACACGTATTTTCCCTAACACAAATGTCTGAAAGGTATCTCGGAGCCGTTTCATGAAAGGATTTGAATACTGTCCAGCAAAGCTTGAATTTTATTCTCTCTGGGCTTTTTTACCAGTGCAAATCCCGAAAGTGTTGTGAAATGTGAGAATATTGGTTTACTCCCGCAATAAGCCTATCTGTTGCATTAAACACTGACATTTTATTATAATTTTATCTATATTTACTATCGGTGGGGATTTATTTACACTCTTTATCAAAATACAATTCCATGTTCACTTTGCCCAGTTTACAAGGGTACATACCCCGTTGTAAGCTAGGCAATTACATTATAATATATTATAATAGTTAACAAATTAATATAGAGCACAGACAAACTAAATATAAACTTATTCGTATACGCATTTTGATACATATACATACAGACATACATGTGACATAAATATGTATATACACACAAATATATATACACACAAATATATATATATATACACATAAATACACATGTACATTCACACACACGTACATACACCCATGCGCAGACAAATACATACATTCATAAAAACATAGACAATTTATTTATCCGAAACTTCATGGTTATCATCTATAAGTTTAGTTTAGTCTATAGTTTTGATTTTTTGATAAACTGTTTTTTATGAGAGCTACGACCATAAGAAAATTCAAATAAATTGCCCAGTTTTTTCTGCCGTCTTCGCGCGTACAATATACAAATATGATAAATAATTTTGAAAAAAAGAATAAAAGGCAACGCTAAAAATTTAATTCTAATACTCTTTCTCAAAAAAATAACCAAAGTCGGTTGAGTTTTGGGGTGCGAAAATCGTAAATACGAGACCTAGATTTTTTCGATTTTACTTAAGCATAATCAATGCAATTTTACCTCTTGGGCCAGCTGCTTTCATCAACAATATTTTGAGTTTATCCAAATTTTGTAGACAAGAACTGGATTCAAACCCCTTGGGAACTATTAACATTAATATATTACAAGAGAGATGAAGAACATTTTACAGGGCTTATGAGCTGTAATTTATTTTTTCCATTTTTAAAAATCAATGTTCGTATCGTTAATCTTTTTGGCTGTTCTTGCGCTGTCCATTCGCTCCATGTGTTCAAATTCAATAAAATATGAATTTAAAAATAAACTTGATTTAGTTGATACTTGCTAAACATTGAATCAAAAGAATTTCGTTCTGTGTAAGTTATAATGAGGGGAAAGACACTCGCTTTAAGGGTTAGTTTCCTGTGACTGAATATATCCTGTCTTTTGTTGCGTCTATTGTTAGAGGGCTTTGTGGACGCAAGCGAAAATCGACTTTAACACAACTTTCTGAAATAGGAACGATCCGACGTAAAGTAAGCGGTGCAATGGTTAGCGCGTCTGGTTCGATTCCTGACAAGGTCCATAAGTGTGGCTGGATGTTGACATAATTAATCATCATTCACTTCTTAATTAGTTGCAACAGAGAGGGAAAACATTTTTGAGAAGGGAATATGGAAGTCTAGGCATTTACATGGCTTATGACTTGTCATTGGCTGGTTTAAGTGGCAAAATTAAAAAAAAAAATTATTGAACTTTTTGTATTTAATGTTAATTAAATACAAAGACCTCTTCATGGACCAGGTGGATTTATCAACAATATCTACAAGTACATTGGCGGGCTTATTGCCAAATGGCAATTTCTTCCAACCAAACGATAAAATAAAAGTTTTACTTTTATAATTCAAGTTCCATGACATATTCAATATAAAAAAAAGTTAAATATATACAAGAATATAAATAACTGTATTTGCATATAAATTACCTTAAATCAATACAATTACTCAATGGAAATAGGAAAAGAGGAGAGATTAAGGAAGAGAAAGGAGATGTTTCTTCAGACGCGATTTAAACAGAGATACTGCAGTAACATCTCTGATGGTGGATGGGAGATGATTCCACAGTGGAGGCGCATGGACGCTATATGAGTTAGAGAAGAAAGAGGAATTGTGGATGGGTATTAAGAGAGTGCCTTGAGAATTAGAACGAAGAGGTAAACCATGAACCGATGAGCGCTGACGGAGGTATATAGGGGCGTCAGGACTATGAAGTACATTGAACAGAAGTGACAGTTCAGTTGCCTACGATAGTCAGAAATGTGGTCATATTTCGTAAGACCAAAAATGTACCTTATGCACGTATTCTGAAGGCGTCCAAGTTCATCGAGTTGCTCACAGCTTAAATCAGCCATGGAAACATCAGCGTAATCTAGAATGGGCAGTAGTGATGCTTGTACGAGGGTGCATTTAGTATTAATGGGTAAGAATTTTTGCAACCTTCTAAGTGAGTGCAGACTGAACAATATTTTGCGGCTTAATTTATCAGCATGAGCTCGCCAGCCAGAGATGTTCATCCATTAGTATTCCTAGATTTTTTACGGATGTATTGACTATTGATACCATTGACATTAAGAGGATTAAGTGAAGATACGTCCAGCTTACTAAGCAATCTTTGACTACCAAGACGCTCGTTATAGGAGGCTGCTGCGTCCGTTCTTGGACTTCAATGTTAGTTATAAAATCGAACCACCTTATACCTAATATTCTTCTCAAGCACTTACTCTCAAAACTTAGAAGTTTGGCGTTTTGAGCTTTGGTAAGGTGCCAATATTCGCACCCATATAGGATAACTGGCATTATACAAGAGTTGAAGATTCGGCATTTCGTTGTGACCTAGTATAGACTAGAGTTTCAGACAACACGCACCGTGTTAAAAGTTGCTCCAGCAATTCCTAGGCGGGTTGCGAGCTCTTTATGCTGTGCTTCTATCCTCAGTTATGTGTACTCCCAAGTATTTAAAGCTGTCAATTTTCTTAATGCTCTGTCCATAATTATAGAGAGGGTGATCAGGGTCAGGACAGGATTTGTTGCACATAATCTGAGTCTTTTTGTATTAATATTAAGACTCAGACGGTTGAGTTTTCCTGCAGTGTGTCAACAATTTCCTGAAAATCTCCAACAGACTTTTCAAAAAGAACTGCATCATCTGCATACTTCAAATCACACAACTTTAGGGGGGAGTTCACTTCTATCCTCGATCAGGTGGTATTGATTTGCACAAGATAAAATCCATCAGTATGATGAATAAGAACGGTGCAAGGACGCAGCCTTGCCTCACTCTAGTGGAGACCCCGAACCAATCATTCAAAGAGCTACCGATTCTCACACGACAATTGCTAATTAAGGTTAAATATACCGCCTCGATATATACAAATGAAGATAGCGTTCATAATCGAGGCACAGGTCTGCAATGAAGATATAGTTGTAAATCATCTGCATAGAGATGATATGAACAATTGAGACATTCTGCTATCGATAATAATCAGGGAAAAAAGTAATGGTGATAAAAACATGTATTGAGGACTGATTTCAGTGCTCAGAAAGAGAAAACTAGAACAATAATTGAAATGCGATCTCTTATTGGCTGATTTAAGCGGCCACTTTACACACTGTGCAGCACTCACCTATTCTGCATCCACATTTTCTCTACTCGTCCATCTGTTGGCTTTTGTGAAGTGGATGTTTCTTCCTAATATTTATTTATATATGCGCCTAATAGGCATTTTTAAGGACATATTTAAACATAGAAAATTATTATAAAGGAAAGTAGAAAGACACAATGGTATATAGTAGACTCGGTGGTAGTAGAAGCGGGAGAGAGGTGTTTATAATTAAATTTGATTCAGTGATCGTTTGAAAGAAGACAACTTGTTATCAAAGAAATCAAGACTGGTATGTTTGTTGGCAGACCTGAGAATTCTGGGCATAGGGGAATGAAAACCACAGTTAGTTCAATGGTGATCGGTATGAAAGAGCAAGTTATGTCTGAGGTTTCTAGTTGGGATATTTAATTTTATGGAGCTCAGTAGAGTTGAGAATTTTATATAGGACTAGAAGGTTGGATTTACTTCGACGGTCTCAAAGATGAGATATATTTAAGCTAGTTTCTAACTCGTATATTGGTCGTATATTGGTCTCTGGATAAGCCCAACCTCTAGCCTATCTTTCTCCTGATGTAAACATCATAATATGGAGACCAGATGACAGAGAAATACTCTAGGTGCGGGCGAACTAGGGAACAGAAGAGAGCTTTGAAGGTTTCGATATTTTTAAAGTCATTTGTGCTTCTGTTAATAAATCCAAGGAGTTTTAAGGATATCTGACCTTAGTAATGCGTATATTTTACTCGAGATAAAGTTTGGTCCGCTGGCGTGTAAATAACTCGAGAGGGGTTGGCGTGAGAAGGCGTGGGGTACAAGCGGAGGATAATCCGCCAATTAGCAGAAAATTCGACCAACTAACAAGGTCTAACTACAATCGTAGGCGAAATAAGCGTCTCAAAGAGAATAGGGTCGGTTTTTCAGCTGGGATCATTTTTGAATACGAAAATATCACACACTTCGAATACCGATAGAAATACGTAAAATCGGTTTAGAAAAATAATTATTGTATATTCAAAATCAATACGGATATTGTGAAAAAAAGTTTTCATGTTTAATTTTTTAAATAAAATTGTTAAAAAATGTATTTACAAAAACGCGACGTGATTGGCCCTGACAATCGTTATGTCAAAATTTATGACCAAGTTTTGTTTAAATTTAAACGGTCACAAACCAAGTAAAATAATAAGCCGAATCGTGACCTATGAGGGGCGTCGCCGATGCAATGAACTCTTCCATCTGTTGACTTTTGTAAAAGAGCTGAAACTTTTATCACGCGGGTGAGATTCATCCGGCTGAACCAATTTACCTACTTGACAAAGCCTGTAAACAATTTTCCAATTTATATGCTTCTTCTTTTACCAGTTAGTTTATTCAATAACATTTTGAGTGTGTCCAAATGCTTGCAGACTGGCTGGATTTTCTCCCTAGAGAGTTATTCAGATCAAAATTTGTTGCATCGGAGGGAATACATTTTAGATAAGAGTTGAGGAAATGTGGATGTTTATATTATATCATAGTTAGAAAGCTGAATGTTAAACAGTGTGTAAACCGTATGACCGTGTATGACAGGTCATAAGTCTTGTAAACGCCTATACTTCGAATGCAACCCTGGTAGGTAGATGAATAACACTTTAATGCTCTTAACTTTTTTTTTAGAGATTCGATTGAAAATTTTTATACCTACGAACACGCGCAACTATCGCTGAAAACAGCACGTAAATCGGTTAAGCCGTTTAGGAGGAGTTCAGTGACATCACACGTACAGAAGAATTATATCTGTACCTCAGAGGCAGACGGATGCAAATCCAAACGTCAAATGTTCAACAAAAGCCTAAAGAATCTACTTTCTCTAAGTGATTTCTAATCATTCAGAACATTAATTTGTACTTTCAGCATCTTAATACATTGGTTCTTTCATTTTAAGACCTGCATTTCTTCAAAATCAATGGACATGATCATAAACTGGACGTGAAAATCGAAATGTCATTTCATCAAATTCTGGATTTGGATCCGTCTGCTTCTGAGGTATAGATAAATATTAAGATAGATAAATAAATATAATTTGCTCACAAACAAACACCCGATATTTTTTTGTTTATACTTGATTAATTATTGTGCGTAATCGCATTTTTTCTCAGGTCAGACGGGTCAATTAAAAAATACTGTATCTTTTATAATTCTAAGCAAACGTTGTACAGTGCAATTTGATAACGTATCACAAAGTTTTATCAATGAACGAATTCAGTCATTACAATACCAAAATTACGATTTCTCCTACCGTCAATTTACGCAATCAATTTGTTTATTTTTAATCAGAAAACAGCAAACCATCACTTTTTTTCCCCGTGGAGGTTAGCAGCGATTATAAACTCCAATAAATCCAAGCAAAAAACGCTCGCTTGTACATAATTTTTATATGACTTTTGACAATTACCAAGACGGTATTCTGAACGATCGTCTGTATTTATTTACTAAGCGATTACAACGCCGGCTCCTTTAACGTCTCGATACGTACACTCAGAAAGATAGTAAAACATATGAAAAAAATATAATACGAGTGCCAACATGTTTGACGCCTAGATACTCTTACATGTTAGTAGGGCAGAATCTAGCCACATTATTTTTTGCATCTAGGCGTTCGTTTTCCAAACTGACAGTTATTTCGGAATTTAATTCGAATTTAAAATTGACTTATTTCTCTCTCATATTCTTAATAGGCTTTAAAAAAAAATGCCAACCTCAGAACGATTAAACACTTAAATAAATCGTTATTAAAGAAAAAATTGCTCAGCGAACAAATTTTTTGAAACTTTCAATGTGTATCGAGGGGTACTAGACCCGTCAGTACAAACCGATGTGCTTACATCAAAATTTGATGGTGTGGAGATCGGTGGTGAAAAAAATATAATACGAGTGCCAACATGTTTGACGCCTAGATATTGTATCGTATTTTAACGGCCGTAAGCTAGGGTTTCCTAGGACAGCGGCGCCCGTATTTCAACGGCCGGAGTGAACGGTGATGCGGTAGACAGCCGTCGTAACGTCGACTAGAGAGTGGATTCCTAGGGAAACGGTGTTAAATGGTGTTGATAACACTGTTTTCCTAGGAAACCACACTCTAGTCACCGTTACGACGGTTATCCACCGCACCACTGTTCACTACGGCCGTTAAAATACGGGCACCGCTGTCCTAGGAAACCCTAGCTGTAGTGAACGGTGATGCAGTGGACAGCCGTCGTAACGGTGACTAGAGTGTGGTTTCCTAGGAAAACGGTGTTATCAACACCATTTAACACCGTTTCCCTGGGAAACCACTCTCTAGTCGACGTTACGACGGCTGTCCACTGCATCACCGTTCACTACGGCCGTTAAAATACGGGCACCGCTGTCCTAGGAAACCCTAGCTTAACCGACCTTTTAAATTGTAAAAAAGTATTGGTTTTTCGTGGGTTTGCGCTCATCTTGAAAAACGTGCCTAAGTGGTCAAATTGAAAGAAATCGCGAAACATGCTTGTGGTTTTTCCTAATAGGAAAAACCGATTTCTTTTGATGTACCACAAACTAATATGTTGCTAAAATCTACCACATATTTCCCCAAACGCTTTCCTGTACACAATGCAACAATTATTTTCACCACAATTTATTTATTTATCATATTATACACGTACAATAGAGTAGGCCGATGATGTATAATTTTTTTTATTTTTTTGGACAACAAAGTGAAAGGAGTCTAAAAAGTTGCATTTTGGATCGCATTGAACTTAAAAAAAAATATTCCATGCTACCGTTGGTCCTTAACCGAGATTTGAAGGTTATCATTGTCTGAACATTCTGTCAATTATCTTTATTGATAAAATTATTTTTTTGTTAGTAAAGATATAATTTAATCACATTACAAATTCGAAAACGTTTTAAAATTACCGAAATGCAAAAAGTTTACACTCCGTGGAACTGATTCCGTTGAGCGCCCGGCTAAAATTGACGAATACAATGGTTCATTAAAACAATGCTACCCATTTATTACAAAACAAAGTGCTACTCCACGCCCTTAAATGCTTATTTAATAAGGTTTAATGCATATTATAAAATTTAATTGGACTGATTTTCTTTCTTAAATATGAAATGACAGCTGTGCCAAAAGCATACGCGCATTACGGTGCTGTGTAGTAATTATATTTGTCCGCCTCGTTGTGTAACGGTCAGCGCGTTTGCCTACCATGCAAGAGGTCTCGGGTTCAATTCCATAATATGGAAATATGTGTTTTTACAGTAGAATATTTCATAGTCTCTGAAATCGTAAGACTGATCATCTTACCTTTATGTGACAAAAAAACGATCAAGATACGCTGCGATTGGTGTAGCAATTCAGTGCCCTATGCATCATTTAGTGCGGTAAGGGAATAATGATGTAGTCATTACACCTGTAAAAAATGAGATTTTAAATCAGATAAATCGTATCATAGGCAATTGCTTTAACTATTTATAGTTGACGTCAAAAGTGATAATATTTTTAAGCTAATTGCTAAAAACACGAAAAAACCATTAGTTCATGCTCGTAGCGCTGGCAAAAAACCGCCCCTTACAAAACTTAGAGAGCAACTATCTAACTGGCGTCCGGCAGAAGTACTGGCAACTTTGGTGTTTGCGCGTGTGACGCGTGTAATTCTCTCTCTCGCTCCCGAAATTCAACTTTACGAGTAGTATTGAGAGTGAGGCGTTAAGAGTCTGTGAGAGAATTATATATTCAATAAACTTTTACTTCATAATTTTTCTTCGGGGATTTTAACTTTTGAAAAATCATTGCGATGATAATGCAAAACGTGCTATTTCGGCAGTATATATTAATTCTTAAAATGCTGTGCTAAAAAAATCCTTTGCCAGGTGATGTAATATGGTGTTACCTCAAATAAAAGACAGAATAATTTAGGCCTGTTATGGCAAAATAAATTTTAAAAAAGACGGTCATTTAACTAGCGCGCACTCCTGCTCACTGCCAATAACCGACTGATTGAACGAATTTGTACTTTTGGTTTTGTCTCTTTCACACAAACACCGGCCACAGAACAGCGTCTCTATCTTCCTTGTTACACGTTCTATTTTCGTCCTCATACTTACACAGTGAAGCAGATTTATTGTGGTGTTGGCATAACTTTCATACTTATGATTATACTTCGCACAGTGGGGATAAATATTTTTTCTCTTAAAATCCAGCAATATTTCTGGGAAAATGTTCATTTGAAAATTAGAAAAAAATACAACTACACTAATTAAATAAATGATATAAAATCAAATCTTATATCCTATGTAGACTCGTGTACGACTACTGCCACACAAGAATTAATAAAAATAATAAATTGAAAGTTATAGCTAAAAAATATATAGTGATTCGTCATTCTTATCCAGAAATATTTGACCGTACTAAAAACGAATAAATCCCAAGTTGAAAACAAACAAACTTGAGCATTCGTCGCTTTTACCGAAATACTTAACGTCCGTACAAAGTTTAAAGGATTAGCAGTGCATGATCCGGGATTAGGTGGGGGGATTGTAGTTTTGGTGGATAGAGCGCCAAGAGTGGACGTAATCCCCTGCCCGGAGTGACGGACGCGCCGTAATTCTAACAGTTGGAGATTTGGCTAAGCCAAACTAGAATGAAATATTATTATTTATTTATTTTCTTGATCTTAAAATACTACAAACGTATTTTGCAATATTAAAAATAAATACAAATTAAATTAATCTTTAACAGGTCCAACAAAAACGATTTAAACCAGTCGACTACCGGTTAGTGTGATTCTAAATGAAAATATGAAACTAATTATTCATATTAACTATTGTTATTTAAGACTAACGTATATTCAAAACAATTCAAAATATAATTAATGTATGGGAACTTTTAAAGATTTATTTTGCATTGTGCCAATCAATTTTGGAGTGGGGTATAATCGGTTGGGGTGGTGCGAGTGGCACAGTTTTAAATAGTGTATTTGTTGCACAAAAATCCATAATTAAAATAATACTCATACGTGCCGATACAGACATCTACTAGAGAGATATTTCATAAATCACAACTTATGACACCAAAACAATTATACGCTAAAACAATACTCACTTACAGATTCACAAACTACTAACTCAAATGAAAGACATAACCCCCACAATACATCACATACAAATAATATAATCACTAAATCCTCAACACAAAGACAACTTAAACAAATACAAATTATAAACAAGGACAATAGATCCTGTAAACTGCATACAAAAATAAAACAGGGACCGTTCGAGTAGCATCTATCATCTTGTTAACCTTAATAATAAGTTAAGGAATGCTATCTTTGTTTAGTTTTTTTATATTTTACTTTTTGTGCTGTTACATGTTCACTTAATTGCCATACTTACTAGTTCTTTGCTCAATGTATTATTATTGTGTTTTTTTATTATTTTTTATTGTTAGCTTTTTTAAATCATTCTTATATTGTTGAATTTCCATTCGTCGGTGCGTTTTGTAACTGCAAGACTTTTTGTGATGTTAGCTATCATATTATGTAAATGTTATCAACTATTAAATATCTAAATTTAGTAAATGGGGTCTAAAATTTCAACCGTCCATGCGCTCAGTAGCTGCAAGACTTGTTTTAATCTAACTTCTATTTTTATAAATTTGGATATTATTTCGTTTTTTAAAATATCACTTAAACTCTAAACTTCATTGTCAAATAAAATGTTTAAAAATAAAAATGTAAATAGGGGCTAGATTTCTTACTGTCCATGCGCTCTGTAGCTGCAAGACGTGCTGGGACATTTGTACAGCGCCCTTGAGGCGATTTTCACAAAAATGGCGCTATATAAATTATCCAAACATTAAACTAATACCACTCTCGGACAAAGGGATTTTGAGTATTATTCAATTATAATCTATAACCTACTTCCGCTATCTATTAAAACAATTAGTAACGAGAAAATGTTTAAAAAGGCTATAAAAAATGTATCGTGGAGCTAGGTAGAAGTAAAATGGATTGTCTCATTCGCCCAAACCGATATTGAATCAATCGCTCCACAAGTGTTTAGTTTATGTTAAGTTTTTGTTATTTTCATTGTGCGTTTTGTAATATAGATGTATTTATATACCTAGTTTTTAAAACTGTGAATATTTTGTTAATTATCTCTGTTTATTAAGTTAGTCATCTTTGTTTATTCTCAAACGTAAAAACATTTCAAAAAAGTATTTTGTTAAGTTTCCTCGGCGCGGGTAACCCCAGTGAGGTCACATTATTTTTATTATTAAATATAGTTTGTAAGAAAAAAAAATTAATAAATAAATATATGGCGCTTTATATTTTTTATTGAAAAATGCAATTTTTACGTTTATTTTCAATGGAAATTGTACAAAACTTGGTTTGCGGAAACTTTACACTATATTGATTGTAAAAAATACCATAACAATAAAATTTATGTCTTTTTCACAAAATGGTGTACAAAACAAAAAATTACTTATCTAGTTTTGTAAAATTTCAATTGAAAATAAACGTAAGAATTGCAGTTTTCAATAAAATATGATAAAACTATGAATAATTAGTTTACTTTAGTTTAGAATCACCTTAAACCTTAACTTCTCTATCTACGCTGAAAGCATGCAGTACCATATAATAAACTCTCTTTTAAATCGAAGAAACAATGAAAGGTATTGGAAGCAAACTTGGAAATCTCCATTGAAGGCGTTACCGAGATATTTGCAATTTGTAATTATTATGCTTCACTAACTCAATGGAAGATGATAAGTTTGCGGTGTCAAGTAGTATAATTTAAATCTGTTTCTTTGAAGTTCTGAGATTTAGAGACGGTTTTGAATTACGCTATTTTTAGTGATGCAATGGTTCGAACTGTCAGTAGGGTCGCAGTGAGTCACATCTTGCTAGAGGATGCGATTCTATAAAATGCTGCAAACGCCCAGTTGCATTCCATTGGCAGCACTACTAACTAGTCCGACTCGTTAGCGTCCACGTCGCGAACCCCGGCCAATGGGATCACACGCATAGCGGTGTGATCACAGCAGATAACGAGAGGATGAAAGGCGAATTTTCGGCGCCTCAAAACCAAAACCAACCAGCTAAGGGAAGGTAACGCTTTTGGCTCTTCGTGGACGACAACAAAATTCTCAAAATAGTTAAAACTTTACAAGACTGTTTTCTTCTTCAATCAGACATCAACTCTTTTAACCAATGGTGTTAAGTCAATAAATTAGAACTTAATATTAAAAAATGCAAAATTATGTCATTTCATAGAATAAAACAACCGATTTCCTTCGAGTACCTTTTAGAAAACTCCAAAATTGCCTGTGATTGCTGTGTAACATCATAATTTTGCCCTCATTTATACATTGCTTGCTTCGAAAAGTAGCGTGGATGCTTGGGCTAGAAAGGAGTACCTAATTATTCTTATGCTGATATAGAGTCCATGTTAAATATTTCTAGTCTACAAAAACGTAGAACTAATATTGATTCCATGTATATGTTCGGCATGCTAAATGGTATAATCGATGTTCCATCATTACTGGGAGAAGTAAAATTCAATATTCCGACTCGTATGTTGAGAAACAATGAAGTACTTTTCATCGATCAGCATAGAACAAGCTATGGCTTTAATTCTTCAATGACCCGTCTTTGTCTTATTGTTAACTCGAAACAAGATCATCTGGACTTTTTTGGTTTAAGTTTACAGCGATTTAAACGAGCACTAAATAAATAGTCCAGATCTTGTCTCGATGTCCCTTATGTTTGTCAATGCTTCTTTTCTTTCTTTAAATGTTTTAAACTATTCTTTTATTGTAATATTTAAACCCTGTAAATTGTATGCATGGACAATGTCCGTTAATAAATAAATAGCCCCGACAGAAAAATCCACCAGAGAAGGCAACGGGAAACCACTCTGGTCATCTTTTCCCAGGAATCACTACGGCGAGTACATCAATAAGCAGTTGCCCTGGCTGCGAAATGTAAAATTAGCGCAAGACAGATACATATGCTTTCGCTGCAGTGATCGCCAACGTCGGCGGGACCCGGCAAGGTACTAGAAGAAGAAGTGATGCGACATATAGACTTCTGCTTCACTTTACGCTCGGGAGGGGTGCTCTAGGCGTTTCGCCCATCCACAAGCGAGCCGGGCGCGTGCTTCCGGCACTTGTCGTAACACGTTTGCTTATATTTTCTTCATTATACGCCGTGACGCGAGTGTAAGCTCGTTAGACCTTCTGTTCTTGTTTGTTTTAGTAATTAATGTGGGTCGTATGCAATTATGAAACCATAAATAAAATCCCGTTTGAAACTATTAAAAACTGACTAAAGACGACAAATACACAGTTGTGACGTATTTTGATCCGCGATATAAATCTTATTTCTTCACCAGCAGAACCAGAGAATCCAGAGAGTCCACTAGTTCCACTTGTGTTGAGTCGATTTTATTCCGATGCAAACGGCATTTTTACTTTATTTAAAAAAATATTAAAACGACCAATTTAGCTTTGTGATTTTTTCGTTCCGACTTACCGATAATCTTAGATACTTATTTAAGTAAATGTTATTTAATTATTTAAACCATCGATAATTTTAGTGACTTATGTACGTTACTGTCATTTCGCGAATAAATAAAAACATGCGTTTTGTGACCTGATCTGACCTTATAAAAATTATGTCATTATCTCATTTATCAAACTGCTTTTGTTTGTTTTTTTTTTTCAATATAAATTTTAATTAAATTTAAATTTGTTAAAACTTAACGATAGAAGAAAAATTATAGACCTTTTAAATTTATTCAAAATTGTAAATTCAATATGGGATTGCCCTGAACTGTTATCTCTCATCAACTTCAGGGTGCCTGGAAGAATGACTAGACAGGTGCCACCGTTTTGTAGCAACAATTCACGGACAGTGTATACTTGTAATGCAGTATTAAATAGACTTCATGAACTCGGCAATAGTTATTCCCACGTATCTGATTTATTTAGTGTAGGGTATTGTTCCTATAGAACAAACCTTTTGAACTTTTTCAAAGATGGTGAATGGTAATTATATTTATTTATTCATGCATTTCATATACAATTTTTTGTTCACTTTGCCTAGCTGTGTGAAACAGTACTTATGATTTTCTTGTTGTTTTACTGTAGAATGTTCTATTATTTAAACTTTCCACTGAATATGCTGTATAATTTTTGGTGTGTTTTTTTTTTTTTTTTTTTGTAAATCTTGTTTTTAATATTCATGTTTTTGAAAGGAAAAAAAAATATTAAGCCAAATATGTTAAATTATTATGAAAATAAAACTTTGTTATCAGTGTTACACAATTTTATTCTTTTACAAGAACACAACTATAGTTTCGGGAGAGCACTCCTCCCATCGACGGGTGATATAAAACTCAGTTTATATCGTTGTGTTCTTGTAAAAGAATAAAATTGTGTAACACTGATAACAAAGTTTTATTTTCATAATAATTTATAATTAAGTGTTACGAAGTGAATGCCGATTCAATAAAAAATATCAAATATGTTTATATTATAAATATTTGTAAAAGGCAGATTTGCCGTTTATAAAATAAAATAAATAAATTAAATAAAATATAATAATGACTCATTAAATAAATGTCTTGTTTAAACTTATACTAATTTAATGCCTTCGGTATAATTTTTAACTCAAAATTAAGTGCTTAATACGAAACAATTGACGAAAGAATACGAAGGTGTACATTTTACATTCTTCTTTTGCGATTTCTTAAAAACATGATTTTTTTAGTTGAGTCGTTTTCGTCCTAAAGGTGCGATATATCCTTGGGCCTATATAATATTGCTGCTTTTGAGCCAAAAAGTATTAACTCCTCTCTGTAGAATCAAATCCTTATTGAAGTGTCCGGTATTATTTTTTTTAATTTTTTTTATTTAAATCTTAAAATAGGGCACACATATCATACATATTGTTATGTGTGTTCTAATAATAACATTGCAAATATATTTAATTTATAAATTGTTTATCACATATGTCTTGACCATTATTTTAAATTTTGATATGTTTTTTTCTTCATAAATATTTTTTTCCATTTCGTAATACTTTTTAATTGCTTTAAATAAAATTGAATTTTGTGACTTTGCCTTTTTCCTAAATGGAAGTCTAATTTTGTTCTTTTCTCTAGTATTGTGATCGTGTTCATGCTGGTTCCGATCAATTTTTTTCCAAAATTCTGTTTTTTTATTAGAGTTTATAATTTTATGAACAAATATCATTGTATTGTAAAATATTCTTTGTTTATATGTTAATAATTTCATTTCATTTACCATCGACTTTACCCTCGTATATCTGTTTTTTTTCAAAATGATTCTAAAGGCTTTATTTTATAATACAGTTAGTTTATCTATGTTTTCTTTGTTTGATAAAAATAAAATGCTACTACAGTAGTTAACGTGTGGTTCAATAATTGCTTTGTAAATAGTTTTGCAGGAGTCCTTATCAATAAATCTTCTGATCCTTCCCAAAATTGATATTTTTTTTGCAATCTTATTTATTACCATCTTAGCGTTTTGGTGAAATGTAAGTTTTGAATCCAACATTACACCTAAATATTTAATTTCAGTGACTTCATTAAGTTTTTCATTATGACCACGGCAAATCTTGGCGTATTTTTCCCTGTTGAGATGCGTGACCGCCACTGACCTCAATGTAAACTGTTGACGAATATCTAGTACTTGAAATTCTTTGAAGAGTGAATCACTTGGATGTATTACAACTCTAGCGTTTTCTCTTTTTCTGCGTTTTTGTAGACGTTTTTTTCTCGTGTTTGAACCATGTGTCTAACCGCGCGGCGTGTGATAAACATCGAAATTTGGTATAGCCGTTTAGCCACGCATAAAATCACTAAAGTGCAAAAAACCACAGATAAACGCGTTACTCGCTCAATATAATCTGCACAAAGAAGTTCTACCTTTGTCAAAAATCACCCCAGTATGTTTCACAGGGGAGGCAAAATAAAATAAACGATATAGCCAGTGACGTATAGTCGATAAACATGTTATTTCCTGACTAAATCTACCCCAGCGCAAAAATTGAGTTGTCCTCGATAATTTGAAAAAAATAAGTTAAAAAATCTCGATATAAATATTATGAAAGGTACGCGGAAAGAACGGGCTTATCAATAAACTGTTGAATGCTAGACTCTATAGTCCTTGAAATATAGCTTGATTAGAATGACAGCTGTCAAACTAATTTCATTAGTGATGGTAAATTACTGGTCACTGATCAAATCGATTTTATCAGTTATTTCATGCAATCATGAAACTCTGTTTCCGAAAATTGATATAAAAAACGAAAAAACAAGCCTATTATAGTGCGTTCAACACAATTATTCACCAAAAAATGAGACATTTATACTTTTTTCATGAACAACATCAAATGAATTATTTTTTATTTGATCAATTTGTCCATCTCTAACATTTTTGCAAAATGATGTAACCTTGTAAAAACGTCGTTCATAATTAGGTTTATTTTAGTTTTCTTTTAGTTTTAAAGCTGATTTTACATATTTATGTTGATTTATGTTTCAAACATTGTATTAAAAAAAAATAACTCGCCAGATACAAGTGATTTTTCGTGTGTCAATATAAATAACTCCTTTGACGTTACTACAAAGTTATGTCGTCACTTTTTCTGACAACTGTCATTCTAATCATGTTACATTTTAAGGACTTTAGTTTATGCCATTGTTTATATTAACGCGTATTAAGGCTGTAGTCTGGTAAAACGCACGCAATGTGAGGAAATCATTCGATTTTGCCATTTTAAAACTAATGTTTTTTTATCAATCACGCGATAATAAAGAAATTTAAAAAATATAAATTAGATAAAAACAATAATTTTTAAAGGTCATCTATTAAATATACGAGTAGTTAAAAGTTTTATGTAACTAAAATATAATTACTTTTAGACCGGCAGATTACGCCATTTCAAATTTAGAGTATAATTATAATATTAGAAATCAAACACTGATTTGAGTCTTCTTCTTCTCTGGTCTCAATCCTGGGATTGGCTGGCAGCAATTTCATTCATTCTTCTCCTCCATTCCTCCCTGTCTTGTGCGGCTCTTTTAAAGTCAGCATATGATGAGCAGCGCACGTCCTCTAATAGGTCCTCCGGGTACTCTCGGCGTGGGCGTCCCCTAGAATTTGTCCCCTCGGTCATCCCCTCCATTATGACATGCGGGAGGCCTTCTTGACGTATTACACGGCCGATCCATCTCGCTCGCCTTTCGGACAAGGTCCTGAGCAGGACATTTGAGTCTACTGAACACTTTGTTTTTTTTTACAAATATAAAAAATATTAAAACAAAAATTTCGTTACAATTGTTTCGCCTTGTTAGGGCATTTTCAAACGAATGTGAAGATTAGATAGATTGATACCCGTATGCAGAGACAAAACTTAAGGTGAGGAAAGTACATTCTAATTTCAAATGCAGAGAATAACCCGAAGGTGAAGACAATAGAATGTACTCTCCTCACCTTAAGGTTTGTCTCTGCATACGGGTATTAATGTCCTTATATAGTTATATAATTCAAGGTGCTTAAGTAGAAAATAAAAATAATCTTATGAACTGTAGCATGTACATTAATCATAATTGAGTGAAAAACCAATGGTTAAGGGCGAGGCGAAGTGTTTAATAGGTAATGGGGAATTCAGGTATTTATATTCGAATTTCGGAAATAATATAACAAAGTAAGTATTTATTGACATACATGGATGGATTGTGACATATAATTAATGAAGCTTTATAGTTTTATAACTTTAGATAATTGTTGTCAAAAATATATCAATAATTTTATAATAGGTTGCTGTTCATTTTAATTTTAAAACATGATTGAAATATTATGAAGAAATTTATACAAACATAAATGTATTATTATACAATATTTCTATTTTTAAGAATTTCTTATCAAAATATATAAATGCAATTGTAACATGATTCATCCATGGAGTTCTACAAAATAAACACCAAATCAATTAATCAATTATGCTATACTTACCAGTACCAAAAAGGGCAGGTATGAATGCAATAAAAACGTTAATGAGATATTGTTACAAATTGAATATTACAACCAGAATTATCTTCTTCAAAAAAAAAGAGAATACAATTATATAAAAAAGGTTTTAACTAAAATATTTTTTTTTAAGTATCACCGAAATAAATAAAGAAAAATGCCTAGAATTCCAGATCTTCCCGTCTTGATTTCTATGATAACAAGTTGTCTTCTTTCAAACGATCACTGAATCAAATTCAATTATAAACACCTCTCTCCCGCTTCCACTCCTACCGAGTCTACTATATACCATTGTCTTTCTAATTTCCTTTATAATCATTTCCTATGTATAAATATGTCCTTAAAAATGCCCGTTGGGCGTATTTATAAAAAAATAAATACCCTTCACTATTATGTGAATCTGCCGCCTGCCTTGTGTGAAGTAATTTGGATGTTTATTTATTTATTATTTATGTATTTATTTATTAACCGACATTGTCCATGTATACAATTTATAGGGTTTAAAAAAAGAAGAAAAGAAGCATTGACAAACATAAGGAACATCGAGACAAGATCTGGACTATTTATTTAGTGCTCGTTTAAATCGTTGTAAACTTAAACCAAAAAAGTCCAACAATACGACAAAGACAATTAACAATTTGAGAATTAAGGCCATAGCTTGTTCTATGCTGATCGATGAACAGTACTTCATTGTTTCTCAACCTACGAGTCGGAATATTGAATTTTACTTCTCCCAGTAATGATTGAACATCGATTATACCATTTAGCATGCCGAACATATACATGGAATCAATATTAGTACTACGTTTTTGTAGACTAGAAATATTTAACATTGACTCTACAACAGCATAAGAATAATTAGGTACCTCTTTCTAGCCCAAGCATCCACGCTACTTTAAGAAGCAAGCAATGTTTAAATAAAGACAAAATTATGATGTTGCACAGTGCGTTAAGTAGGCACTTAAACCAGTCAATGACAGGTCATAAACCCTGTATATGCCTAGGACTTCCAGATCCACTATTTAAAAATGTTTTCCTCCAAGTGTTTATTTAACGCGTGACAAATAAATTTTAGATGTTGGTGTTAAATTATTTCCATATTGCTTGGACGTCATTGTAATTTTTGCTTTTCTGATTCACAGGTTCCGCGCATGTTTGAAGCTGGCTAATACTGACGCAGCCAACATGGTGGGGCGACTGTTCTTCAACGTTGTGCAGACCAAGTGCTTCGTGCTCAAGCCGGCTAAGGTCTGCCTCCAGCGGTCTTGGTGGGGAAAGTGTCTTCGCGTCGGCTACTCCAAGCAGGCCCATCTACGAGAGAACCCTTCGTTCTAAAACCTACTAACGAGAAAACCCTTCCTTTTAAAACCTACAACCCGAAAACCTTTCCTTCTACACTAGAAAACCCTTTATTTTAGCAAGATAACCCCCCATTTCAAAAATATTTCTTATAAATGAGACAACCCTTTTATATCAAAAGAGGATCTTTCATCTGAACGATAAAAACAAATCCTCATTTTTCAATGAAAAAACCATCTAAATTATGTAAACTATCCTTTAAATCAGAGGTTCTTTAACCTTTTTTCTGTTAAGCGTAGACCCCTGTTTTCATTATTTTTTTTTAGAAGTTTATTAACTTTAAATGTGTTTTTGAAGCTGACTTTCTAAACTGCATTTTAAGTTATTCGTTGGTGATTATTTCGATCAGTTCTTCTGGTTTCTTCAATGAATTGAATGAATTGATAATTCACTGTGGTATTTCCATTGTTGATACATCTTCAAACCTTGTTTCAAAGTCTGCGGAAAGGAGACTCAAATGTTGAACGTAAGCTAAAATGAAAGTAAGTAA
The DNA here is from genome assembly GCF_059751315.1 of Micrasema longulum. Taxonomy (NCBI): domain Eukaryota; kingdom Metazoa; phylum Arthropoda; class Insecta; order Trichoptera; family Brachycentridae; genus Micrasema; species Micrasema longulum. The sequence continues at coordinate 89,105 of NW_028279995.1, read as the reverse complement.
AGTAAGATCCACTCTCGTGAACCCCCATTTACATCTCGTGGACCCCCAATTATTGAATACATACGATCTCTCACCCATTCTTTTGAATTTGATGGATCCCTAATTCTAAACGGCTCTAAAACCTCCGATTCAGTCGCTTTCATTTCAACAAGAGAACTCTTTCATCTAAACCAGAAAACTCTTCGTTTTATAATATGTTGATCTAAACCCATCTCAATTGGAGAATCATTCGTTCTAAAATTCTAGAAAATTATTTCTTTTAAATGATAAAGCGCCTTCGTTAAAAAAATACAGGAAGCTTTTGATTTGATATAACCCTTCGTTTTAAATCTCCCAATATGAAAACTCTCCTTTTATCACATTAAAACGCTTGATTTTTGAACATTTTACCATAAAGCTCTTCCCTCTAAACACTCCTCGTTCTAAAATTCTTAATTATTCTTAAAAACCCTATATTTTAAACGTTAAAACTCTTCCTTCCAAACTAAAAACCCTTCCTTCTAAACTAGATAATTTTTCATTCCAAAACCTTCTTTGAAATATTCCTTCTTTGTAAAGACCGTTTCTATGGACCAGGAAACATGTGGGACAGAATTCGAAACAAGAAATCTTGTACAGTGCGTTCGAATGCTTAATAAATCTATGTTAATGTGCAAGTGCCTATCGGTGAACCGAGTAAACATACAAATTTCGTTTGTGTTAGTAGGCAAACTAGAATCGTGCACACATAAACAAAGTTTATTAATGATTTTAATGGACTGTGGCTTATTTTACAAAAAAAAAACTTGGTATGCTTTGCGGTACAATTTTCTGTTTCAAAATAAATTTGTGGACTTGCGTAGTGGCCAATTATGTTCACTCTCTGAGCAATAAAAATGTCTTAATTAAAAATTGTAAAAATTAACAAATAAGTATTAATAATGTTTTATTTAATTGCGAATAATATATTTAGTTAAATATAATAAGTTTGGTATATGAGGGTTGATTGATATGCTCCACCCCTTATCTGCTTCAAGTTGGACCAGTCGAGCTGATGTGTATGCAATATGTAGCCAAATATGACCACGTGTAAAGTACCGAGTGACAAGTTGAAACCTGCAACGGTGTAGTTACAGCATGTCGTTGACTACTGCAAGATGCTTCAGCGCACAAAGCACTAGTGCCAGTGGCTCCTATTTACAAAGCTAGGTTTGAATTCTCGAGATTCTCGCGTTTTCATTATGTCATCTCAGACGTCATCTGATCGAATTCAACCAACAAGTAATGCTGAAAGTTTACTCCGCGTTCACTGCTAAATTAAAGAATAAAGTGTTTCTCCTTCGTATTTTAAATAGGCTTTTGTTGTCACAGATCAGGCTTTTTATCAAAAGTGTTCAGTTCAAAACAATTAAAGATTCAAATAAATCGCAATTAAAACAAAAAAGCTCGCTTGAACACGATTTTTACATTACGTTTGAAAATTCCCAGACGGTTTGGTTGACTTTTCATATGTCTGTATCTACCGAGGTATTACAAAGCCGGCTCTATCGACATCTCGATACGTGCTCTAGGAAAGGAAATTTAGGAAAAATGTAGGAGACATATATTTATTTTTTATAATGGCAATGTATTTAACAACCTAAGATTTAAAACCAAGACACAAGTCCCAACTCCATGGAAGTCCTGTGTTGAGTTGGGACGAATATATGTATACACTTTTACAATCAATATCACTTCATATATATTATGCAGCACAAAAATATCATTAAAAAATACATGGCATGTCAACATATAAAAGAACACGAAAAAAAAATTTAAATAAACTAACTAACTAACAAATCCCTCCCCCTAAGGAAGATCCAGTCCTGAAACTCTTTTTTGAAAATAGATTTTGTCCTTGAGTGCTTAATACTATATGTTAATATGGCAGCATCTAGCTACATTATCTCTGCATCTAGCCGTTCGATTTCAAAACTGACAGTTACGTCAGAATTTAAATCAACTTAAAAATTTACCTATTTTACTTTCGTATTTTAAATTGGCTTAAGAGAAAAAAAGTATCCACCTCGGAACGATTAAAATTTTGAATAAATCGTAATTACGTTTCAGCTAAAGCAAAAAATGCTCGGTGGAACAAAGTTTTTGTCACTTTTAATCAGTCAGATATGTGTATCGTGGGGTGCCCTCGGTACATAACGATGTACCTACCTAAGAACTTGAAGATAAAGGGTCAATTTTGTCTGAAGTCGGTACTCCACTATAAAGCATATCAATCAACCTTCTTATAAAATGTATTTATGTACATACATAGGTGCCCAAATAAGAGACAAACACAACTTATTTATAGATTAAATATATTTATTTATTATTAATTGTTATCATGGACATCACAGCGCCATCTTTGCAATATAATACCTCAAGGGCGCTTTACACAAACGATTTACACAAACGATTTTAAGCAATATTTAAATATATGTTAATTTACCATAAGTAGAATTATTTATTTATTCATATATGATAAGAATTTACGCAATAAATAAAGGTAAGAGGTGAAACCACTTATGAGTAAGGGATGCCACTAACCTTATCCTCGTTCTTGATGACCTTGACGGATCCGATTTGACACTTGCGAGCGGCACTAACACGATGGCAGGCCCCGATCTGGAGTTCAACACTGGTGGTTGGTGGAAACAAAGTTTTGTAATGCGGCACACTTTCAACGAAATAAATGCGCGATAACACTAGGTCTTAATGTGGCGGTTGATCAAAGGACACTGAGGTGGGAGGTGAACAGTGGTTGTGGGTAAAAAAAGATGTAGAAGTTGTGACAATACTTGAACCATGCATACCCACAAATTTCGCTACCACCCTTGACCCAAAAAACCGTTTTAAAGACCGCGGGTCTTCCTACCGGTTTCCCTCATGCTAAAAAACTTTTTTTTCAATAATATTTTTTAATAATCATCATCATTCCCATAATTTTGGTTACATGAAGGTAAAATGATCAGACTAACGCTTCAGGTGCTCCCTTTTAAATAAATATTTCATATCAACCATGTCGGGAATCTAACCTGAGACTTCTTGCATGGTAGGCAAACGCGCTGACCATAACACCACGGGGCTGACAAAGCGTAATGTAAATAGTGGAAAGTAATTGTACTTAATTGATAGTAAATGATGATGTAACAACTTATATTTACATATAACTTACTAATCAAAAATACTTAGTACACTTCTATTTATTTTTGCGACTAATTAGCGCTTTCACTCTCTAATGGGCATCTTCAGACCAGTCTGAAGAAAAGTGGAAGTGTACCAAGTATGATATTGTCACAGATTGGTTTGAGGTCACCACCGGAGTTCGTCAAGGTTGCGTCCTTGCACCGTTCCTTTTTATAAACTTTATGGACTTATTCTTAAGGAAGTCAATTCCACTAGATCGAGGAATATCCATCTCCTCCTCGCGAAAACTCTGCGACCTAGAGCATGCCGATGATGCGGTTATAATTGACGATTCATTCAGGGGTCTTCGGGCCACTGTAGATAGCCTAAATAGGTACTCCGCATGCATGGGTTTAAAAATAAATATTGCAAAAACCCATGGACTGTGTAATACTTCATACCTTGATGCCCTAAATCCCCCAACTCTTTAAATCCAAGTCTTTGAAAGTGTCGGGAGTTTCAAATACCTGGGAGTTTATGTTACGGAAAATGCCAGCTTTCAAAAAGAACTGGGAGTGCGGCTAGGAATAGCAGGCGCCACATTCAATAGTATGAAGGCTGTCTGGAGATCTGATATTTACTCAGTGAAAACCAAATGCCACCTATATAACGCCTGCATAACACCTAATCTCCTCTACGGATGCGAATCGTGGCACCTCACTAGGGCCCAAAGAAGCAAAATTCTGAGTTTTGAGAATAGGCGTCTCAGAAGAATATTGAGTGTGTGGTGGTATGACTTTGTGAGGAATGAAGTAATAAGAGATCGGACGCAGCAAACTCCGGTGACAACTGTCATCAAACGGAGGCGATATGGTTGGCTTGGCCATGTGCTGCGGATGCCTCCTGAGAGCCTTAACCACGCTTGCCTACTTTACAAGGCATCAGGTTCTCGACGTCCTGGACGTCCACCGCTGACTGTTCGTCGGCAGTTCGTGCCAGAACTATGGGACGCGAACCTGACTTGGGAGGATGCACAGGAGCTGGTAGCCGACAGAGATGCTTGGAGGATCTTTGTGGACACCATATGCTCCATCTAGGGAGCGGACATGGAATAATGAATAAAATGAAATAATGTACCAAGTATTTTAAATTAATAACTTATATGTAAATATAAGTTATTACATCATTACAATGGAAAATTGTTAATAAATAATTTAAATCAAATAAATAGTAAATAAAATACATGTGTTAGCAATGTGTTTAATTGTGTTGAGATATTAATTATCGTCTGTATGATATAGTAATACCCAAATGCATTAGTGCCTATTTTGAGAAAAATCCATTTAAATGTTTTACTCAACTAAAGTCTTTTCACCTTCGTAATCGCTCAGTAAATCACAAATAACTATCGACGTGCTAATAAGCGACGTGATAAAAATTTCTCACCATGGAACATCCGTAAACACCTAATATTAAATGCCAAAATATTTACGTTTCGCGACGTGTAATCCTGCTGCGCAATCACATATTTGAATTTCACCGGTGTAAATAGGGAAAATATTCAAAAACTACTATTTACATTTATTTATTATTTATCACGCTATTTATTGCATTTAGTCAGCGGTTTGCAAGCCAAATGTCAAGAAAAGCAGTCGCCATCATAGAATTAAGAATAGTCCAGAAACCGCACACGCACATCAAACAGAAGGCGACTTAACCACTCATAAATGAGTAGGTTTACGTTTTGACCCATTAGTTTCTTTGTAGACGTCGCTCAGTACGCAACTCCTGATTCGAATTTAACCATGCCGTGTTGTGTCCTTTTGAAGTGTAGAAATACTGCTAGGATCTTAAAAAGAAACAGGATACAATCACATTTCATGTGTAATTATCAAATGAATGTGTTTGTCACAAATGCATTACTTCAAAATTGAATTATTTTTCCATCTGTCAGATTGTCGAAGAAACAAAATGGAAATTTCGTTAGTGTTGCCAGAGTAGTAAAATTGTTTACCTTACTTTGCTCATATGATAAGAGAAATAATGAAAATTGAACCTCGGATTAAACAACGCCGTGGTGGACATTTGGCCGACATTACCTTTAAAACATAAAATATTATTTAACACGATATAAAAATATCCGTTTTATGTAAAATAAAATTTGTTTTATATTTTATACTTGTAATTGTAATTTAATTTTTATTTGACACTTCTTACTTTTTTTCCAATGCAATATACTGTATAATTTTAAAAGTAAACGCCGATTTTTCGCCAGTAAACTGTATTTATTTACGAGGAAAACACACGTCTATCCTGGCACACATTCCTAGCTTCTTCCACATTCATACGTCTTGTCATACATGCCCTTCGGTTCTGTCTGCTTTTGACATGACCAGACTTAAGATTTTGGTTTATCTGATCATGCCACGTCTTCCTTGGTCGTCCTCGTCTCACGATACCGTTCATTCTCACCATACGTACTTATTTTACCATTCTTTTGTCGTCTATTCGTTGCACATGACCAAACCAACTCAGAGATCCTTTCTTAATCTCATCAATTATACTTGACTCAGATTTGCACTCTCGCCTTATTTTCATTTGTAACCCTGTCATACATTGATTTCTCACACATTCGTCTAAGAGATTGCATTTCAACCGCGTTCACTCGGCTTTCATCCTTCCTCTGCCAGTTCCATGTTTCACTTCCATACATAAGTGTTGGTACTAAAACTTGTTAAAATTGTTTTATCAATTTGTTTAATAAGATTTCAATTCAAACATTATTTTTTTAGTGCATAAGACAGGATTCTTGGGACCCTGATCAAGCATCCCTTCATTTTAGAATGGTAACAAAGCCATTTAAATCAGCCCATGACAGGCCATGAGCCCTGTATATGCCTAGACTTTCATATTCCCTTCTCAAAAATGTTTTTTCTCTCTGTTGCAACAAATTTAGATGATATTTAAAATTTAGTTTGTGTCTCTGTTTTTACGAGACATTTCCGCGTTTTACTGGTTAACTTTACTGGGATTCCCCGGGCATCATAAAGTCGCGTTGATTGGGTGTCGTGAACCGGAATGGGGATTCATCTGGAGCAAAGGAAAAATACGCAACAACATCAGCTCTAGGTATATATATTTTTCATCATTTGATTCCGGGGAGTGCCCTAAACACCACTTTAAAAACTTTTCTGATTTATTTATTTAATTTGCATAAACGGCATAAATTGCCTTCAACATATATTGAACATAAATATGAAAAAAATAATAAAATACATATATAAAAACATAACAAAAAATTATAATGATGTCGCCTTTGGTTCAATGTCTTTATCAATACTTTATATAAACATTAAAATCGTATTTCTATCAAATTAAATGTTAATATAACTGTTAATTATAAGTTTAGTATGATGTTAAAATATGTCACTGTCCGGGCGGATGAAAAATACAGTTCTGTGTGTGGAAATTCACCAGAATCCTGGACTTTTTGAGTCGATGGCTGCTCTCGGATATAAATCGAGTGGAGATAAGTCTGTCTCGTAGTGTAGTGGTAGCGCGTTAGCTTTCCACGCTCGAGGTCCCGGGTTCGATTCCTGGCAGGGTCAAAATGAATATTTCACTGTCACTTGAAGCGTAAGACTGATCACCTGACATTTATACGCTGTATTTTGGTTGCTAATGCAGTGCCCTATGCACCACCGAGAGCCGATAGAGATGTGAATATGTTAAAATAAGTGTAATGTGTACCTAATGTAACTATTTAAATAAAAATATATAAAGCAATAGTGTTTGTTATTTTAAATTTCCTTTCCTTCTTTCCTTTCCACTTTTACGCGTCTGGTACGAAATGAAAGCCCCTCTGACATGAGAAGTCTTTTTAAAATTTATTTATTTATTTCTTCACAAATAATTTTATTGCATTATGCAAATCACCTTTACCACAAATTACAAAACTAACGTGCCGATAAAACACATGCTGTTAAAAGCTAACACCGACGTGCACCGATTAAAATAAAATAAAAATATGAAAAATCTTGCGGAAAGTAGGCCGGAGTTTGAATTAAAAAAAAAAAAAGGTATATTTTAATTGAATACTATCAATCTTATGGTGGTTAGCGTGTTGGACTCACGTACACGCGATCTTGGGCTCGATTCCCAACTCCGTCAAAAATAAAATAATATGCCAATTAACACTTTGAGCACCGGCCGAATACACATAGTATGCACCCTGTGCCCGGCCCATTTTTGTGAAATTTCATGCTTTGTGAAGGGTTTCTTAAACGTGTTATAATTATGAAAATACTTGGTTAAATCAATTCTAACTTCTCATTTTTATTTGAAACAATTTAATAAGTAATTTTTGTATGATAGTTTCTCCAACATTGGCCTTTATGGAGAGCCACATTGCAATGTTCGCACATATACCTACAGCGTCTCACTCCTTTTTTTGTGCTTTGTATCCCGGAGCCGTGTCAACAAGTTTTTATAATAATCACGCTTTGTGTCCCGGTCCCGTGTTTTCACGTAGTTTACCAGCAGCCAAAAATTACTGATAAAAGTCACTAGATGTCAATAAAATGCACTTTTCTGAACAGCTGGTAAATCACGTGAAAACACGGGACCGGGACACAACGCGTGGTTATATAATCACGTATTTACACGGCTCCGGGATAAAGAGTGTTAAACCACGTTTAGGATAAAAAATAAATAATATTATGGTCTATCCAATTTTTGTAGACAAGAACTGGATTCAACTCCTTGGGAGTTGTTCATATTTGTATATTACAACAGAGATAAAGACGCAAAATGCAAATACTAAAATACAATTTGTTAAAACTATGTGTATGGGAAAATAAATCAAATAATTGTAAATCATAAATCATCACCTCCATTTATAGCTTCTTACAACAAAAAAAAAACTATGATAACCTCAGCTTATTCCTCCATACAAAAAAGTACACTATGTTCTACGTATTTAAACTAGTCGCGTTTTTTTAGTACTAAAACAAGCTTGCAGATTACAAATATTATTTGAAGATTTTCTATTTGGAATAGTATTTTTATTACCCTATATTATATACCCATTATTTCTGATGGACCATTTTTCTTTGATAGGATACCGTTGACATATTGCGCAACACATACGATATGTGGCGTTTGAAGTGGCCGTTTTTGGCATTATTCATTTTAAAAGGAATCGGCCAGTGCTCGCAAGTGTTGCATTGATATGGTATAGAATAAAGCTACGTTTATCGCTAAAGATTTTCACAGAACCACAGAAAAAAATGCCATTTATAATTATATTACTTAGGCGGCCTCCGTGGTGTAGCAATCAAGACACTCGACCACGCACAGAAGGTTCCGGGTTCGACTCACGGTGAGAACACAAAAAAATAATCTGATTTTCTTAAGCCTGGGTGTTCGGCGCTGTAATTCACCACTGTAATGGGCAATTATCATGGATTTTTTATTAGCTAATAAATTAACCTAAAACAAGATTTTTTATTAGCTAATAAAATTAATCACATGCCGATCGGTACTATTCTTATTTAAATCTGTTGAGAAATAAGGGAGATATAAAGGATTAAATTCTAGTCATTTGAATGGTGACAAAAACAAACAATTCGTGACGTCTTCGGATGTTTTGTGACATCATCGGTTTTTTTTTTCATCAATCGGATTTTATAAAGTATTGTAGATAGCTTCCTTTTTCTATGTGTCGTATGTTTACATTTATTGCGTCCTGTCACTTATCACTTAACGCTACGAGTTGTGGTTTATAATTTTCATAATAAATTGGTAATTTAATTTATCATTATCATAATAAATTAATATTTTGAAGAAGTTGAAAACCATAAAATAATAAAAGAAATTTGAGATGTAATCCGTTTTCACTTTCATCTGTCATCGCCTGGAACTAGAGTGTGGAGTGGGTAATGTGGGGGCTTAAGATAATATGCATGGACAACTCTCCTCATATTTCTAACCTAGGCCTGTGGTATACTTCTGTGACAAAACTTCTGTGACAAAATTTATTACCAACTTACGAAACGATCGTTTTCGAAAGACCTTATTTTCAAAACGAAAATAATTAATGAAAATATTCATTATAAGGGTTTATATAAACACTAGGAGAATATTTAAAAAAACATATTTGTAGAGTAGGTTAAATTCGATATTTCTCCCGAGTGATAATACCCTATTGGGCCTCCTGCCCTGTTGTGGTGCAAAAAAAAATATTAAATAAATTAACATTTTTTGTAGATTACTTATTTAAATTTAAATCACCGCTCGCCACTGCCATGAATGAGGAAGTTCAGTGGTCTTTTTCAATTTTTTTATTTGTCAATAGACTGTTAAACTAAGTCAAACAATTTTTTTTTTAATTTTTACATATCGTATTACCGGCGCTACGATTTTTTAAAGTTTTGTATTTCTGAAATAACTCTGCGTGTGACGTCAGAGGTTCATTTCCGCTTATTCTCATTCGGTTCTTCCTATTGGTCCAGAAGCGACAAGCAGACCGGAAATCTTCCATAGCTCTCAGATCATAGGTTGATTCACATGAACCAGTGACGTCATTTAAAGTAGTGCGTTTTTATCAAAATATTTTTTATTATTTTTTCTGTACATTTTCAAGAAACTTTGCCGTACAATTTAATGCTCTAATTTTTACCCCGCGTAAGAAAACATTTTTTGTATCCAATTTCCCGTAGGGCTGAAGTTCCTCATTGGACGCAATACTTCCTAGAATGAATAATATTAATTTATTCCAATTTTTTCAACATTAAAAAGTTTTTTTTACACCCTAAATTAAGAAAGGGTTATCACAAGAGCCCGCCGAGGACACTGCAGATTGAACAAACACCTCGCTAGAATGAACCCTTCCCAAACTTCTAGATGTACATAGGTTCTGCAGCGCGGATGAGAAAACACCTATACGCGCTGACGCCGATGTGCCGAATTTTCGATAAACTATATTTATTTATTTATACTTTTGCAATGTTTGTATTCCTTTTTTATACAGAATAATGTTCCCTCACTGGGGTGTCCCGTGTCGAGGGAACACTTTACAACAATTGAAACATGCCTTAAATTAGTTATTTAACAAAGTCAATACAATAATAATAAAAAAACGCAATTAATCTAATTAACCTAATTATCACTAACATAATAAGCAATATAAACTAAAATAATCACAAAACCAATTTATTTTTTATTTTATTTTATTTGGGAAAACAAACAGTTCCATATACATATGTATAGTAAAAAAACAGATATAGTGTCTAAACTCAGAACTAATAACATTTTCCACAAAGTATACAAAGTTAGTAAAGAAAATATATTACATATTAAATAAATACATATAAGTTTATACATACAAAAATGTTATTTTCATGTACTCGTAAATATTTTTCAATAATAAAAGTTTTTTTTTTTTTTAAGAACAATAAGTTATTGTAAATTGGGCGGGATCAGGACAAGGATGCTTGAAGAGAAGATAAGGAGGGGAAGGGAGATGTAAATATTTATTATTATAATGTCAACCAAGTTACACAATGCATTTTTAGTGTCAATTTTAAATCTGACAGAGTGATGTTTGTGTAATCTATATCATTAAATTTTGTATTGTACACTGAAAAAAGTCCTACGAAAAAACCAATAGACCAAATTTCATAAACAGCCAATGACAGGCCATAAGCCCTGTAAATGCCTTGACTTCCATATTCCCTTATTTAAGGTATTCTCCATCCCTGTTGTAATTTGTTAATATCACACTAAAATAAAATTATAAAATGTCTTCCTCGGCACGAGTTTTCCCAGTGAGGAATACAAAGTAAATTCAATTTTATAATAAATTTTTGTGAAGTATTAAATAAATAATAAAATAAATAAATAAAATAACAAAAACATAACATGAGCTATACACTTGTGGAGCAGGTGATTCAATATTGGTTCGGGCGAATGGGGCTTCATCGTGATACGGCTCCTTGACCGAAATTATGGCTTTCTCGTGTGTTCGACATTTAAAGATTTTCAAATGTTCGGTGCGGTGCCAAACGCCTTGGGTGGTAAAACCGTTGAGAATCGCTGACTTGGACAGCGCCACTTCTACTCGAAGATGCGTGAAATATGATCTTTCGTTACTGCAGTCTTTAAAACCAATGGCTCTCAACATTTAAACGCCGGTAACAGAAAACAAACGGTTAAATTTAATGGTAATAACTTCAAAACGTCGAAACCAGGCAATGCAGAAAAGACAAGGGACTAAAATGTATTAATTCATTTAATATTTATGTTATTAAATATTTGTATGTAACTCTTTCCGACTTTTCTATGTCTACCAGTTTAGAGACATACCCGTCTTTTCTTCAAGACACCCATTAAACCAACATGCAAAACCCACTATACACCTTCACAAAAATATGTTTTATAGAGTCTTTATTCAATAAAATATACATATTATTACAATATTAATACATTATAAAGAAAACAAAGTATTAAGATATATTTTGTCCCGATAAACTATTCAATAATAGTTTGTCATCGGGTGCTCAGACATTAGTTTTAATTAATATTCAAATAAGAAGAGTACAGACATAATACTGTATACGTATAAAATAATAAACATAAAAAATAGTTTAAAGATTTTTGTTTATATTTTTAAAGTAAGAAAATAGAGTAAAATAATACAATTAAAATTTACTTAAATATATATTAAATATAAGAAAAAAATATAATAGACACATTTATAAATAGTGTGTGCTCATAAATGTAATCAAAACAAGATAAAAAATACATTAAACAAAGTAAAGTAAATCGAGAATTTCAATTCATATCCACAGAAAAAAAATTAATGAGAAAATTAAAAGTACATATTAAAATTAAGATCTAAAAAATGTAAATGAAATAAGAAAGTAAGAAAGTAATAAAAGAAAAGAAAAGAAAAGAAAAGGTTAACCCAAGAAAATAACAAAAATGTATTCAATGAGGGATAAAAAAAATAAAAAAAATAAAATAAAAAAATAATAAAGAAAAAAAATAAAAAATGTATTACATAAATAATAAATCAATAGAGGAACGTTTTATCTACTAACCACTTACGTAATAGAAACATGATTTTATTTTTACTATGACATGTTTTCATGTCAAGTGGCAACAAATTAAATACTTTTGGAACAATATAACCCAACGTACGTTGCCCATATTTATTTTTAAATTTTGGTACTACTAGGCCATCAACAGATGTAAATCTTGTTAGAAATATAAAATATAAAACCTAATTTAATGACAATCGGACACTACAAGCCCGCGAAATTTAAAAATTCTCGTTTTTTCAGAACACACCTCATACATGTATTATGTATGCGAGGGAAGCGATTTGCTGATGAATGTCGATAAATCGAATGTGAAGGTTTTCGAAAGAAATGAAAGTATGGCCAAATGTGAAATCACCGCGAATGGGGTTATACTAAAACAGGTAGAGGAATTTGCGTATCTGGGACGTGGGTTTTCTAGGGACGGAATGCCTGAGAAAGATATTGAAAGGTGGGTGAGTGCCAGGAACAGCAAAATTCAAATTCAGTTCACAATAGAGTCCCGGCGTCGACCCCGATGTATGGGAGCGAAGTATGGACTTGGAAAAGCGGGGATGAAAGTAGGCTGAATGCTGTCGAAATGCGATCTCTCGAGCGAACGCGTTGTAAAACTATGTCGCATGCGATTCTTAAGATCGGGGCCCTGGAGCCTTATGCTGTAAAGACGTGACATTTTGTCACCCACTCGACAATAGTCGATTGGGCATCTCGATTGCTTTATCATAATGCTATTCTTGAAAACCCTCCGACAAGTCAATTACATAGACGAATGAAAAAGTGGCAACACTAACAAATCCGTATTTATCTATGGATCTCCTGGTCTCCTGCCACACGTAAACCTTTATTGTTTGTTGTCAGACTTCTTCCGTTGAATATTTTGTGCATGGATATGTTCTTTTGTTTTTTTACATAATAATGTAAAAAATAAAAGAAAATGCTTTACCAAGACACTGCAACATTGATAATTATTATTTTATATTAGAAATATTTCATATTCATTTAATGGATTTTAAAAACATATTGTATAATATACATCTCAATATAAATATAGTTGGATAATTTATATAGCGCCATTTTTGTGAAAATCACCTCAAGGGCGCTGTACAATTAATAAATATCCCAGTACGTCTTGCAGCCACAGAGCGCATGGACGGTTGGGATTCTAGTTCCTAGTTTTCAATTAAGATCAATCAAAAATTATAACAGATAGGAGCTAGATTACAGGACGTCTTGCAGCTACAGAGCGCATAGACAGTTAGAAATTTAGCCTCCATTTACACATTTTAAAAATTGACAAATAAGTTTAGTGTATTGATGATATTTAAAAAAAAAAAGAATAATAAAAAGGAGTAAGATTACAACACGTCTTGCAGCTACTAAGCGCATAGAAGATTGGAATTCTAGACCCCATTTACAAAATTTAGGTATTTTAAAGTTGATTTATGAAAGCTAGATAACCAATCATCGTTCAGCTACAAAGCGCATGGACGAGTGGAATTCTAGCAAAGTTAAGATGATATCAATTTATAAAAAATAGAGCATAGTAGTAAATTGGTCAAGTGTTCATGCCAAGAAGTAAGCAATAAAAAATTAAATAAATAAAACACTGTTTCAACTCCATGGTTAACAAAGGGAGATAGATGTCCGAAGAGAAGCTTTTGTAGACAGTAAGTAGATACCGTTATCATGTGGCCCACTGGCTGCTTGATAATTTCTGGAAACGCACGTGTGTAGTTACTGGGGGATTATGCCGATTGTTCCAACGACTTGGTGTCCATTTTGTTCGGCATTATTTCGTTTTATGAGACGCAACATTCCTGTTAAATTCACTTTTTTACTTATTTTAGTATTACACAAACGCGTGTATGAGCGGTTTGATTCATCATTTTGTATGTTATTAGAAGGCAGATATTTGAAATATTATGTATTTATCGAGAAATGTCATTACACAAACGCGTGTATGAGCGGTTTGATTCATCATTTTGTATGTTATTAGAAGGCAGATATTTGAAATATTATGTATTTATCGATAAATGTCAGTTCGCTTTTAGTAGCACTGTTGTAATTTATTATTATGAATTATGGGTGTAGTGTTCCAAATATCAAAATTTCGGTACTTTCGCGTCAAAAACTGATGCATTTTTAAACGGTTTTGATGTATTCATATAAAATTTTATGATTTTAAGGTTACAAGCGCACTATTTTTTGAAAGTTTCCATTGATCACTATATGTCACATTTTTTGTTAAGAATAAAGTATAAAAAAAACCCTATTAAATAAATAGTCTTCATTTTTCCACTGTTTGTCTAAAACATGACTACACTACTACACACTTACGACTTTTAAATACGTATTTTGACATTGACGAGTGATAAAATAATTTTGAAATACTGCTTATATTAAAACTTCATTTGATAATAGATTAAAAATAAGTACAGTTATATTTGTTGATACGTCATCATCAGAACATTAATCAGTGTTGTAAATTTTAAGTTAAAATACAACAAAAATTCCTACTCGTCATTCAAAAATGAATGCCGAGCGTTTTACAAGAAGGAAGTTTGACAGCTGAAGTTGTCAATGTCGAGTGCTTTGGGGCACTCGAGATAAAGTCGATTGGTTTTCGATCGACTGCATTCGTTTTGGGTGGTTCAAGAATGCTGTCACTCTTCGAATTACGGAAATCGCATACGATTCTAAAGACAAATCAGTCCAGCAACAGATGATCGAGCTTCGTTGCGTTTGGTTTACAAATGCAGCGCCCTATGCACCGTGGGTTCGGGAAGGAGAATGGTGATGAGTGTTTGTATGGTGTCCGTAGGTTTCAAATTACATATTAGAGTCAATACTACAAGAGGCGCTTTTTAGAGCTGTGTTGTTTACTTAATATCGTGTGACATCGTTACTTAAAATATGTTAGGTGTAATATTTACACAGTGAAGTCCGTTGTCACCTCAGGTACCGCGAAACCGTCCAATTTTGCCCTTAATGTATATTTTGCTCACTGAGTCTAATCTATGCTCAACCTCTAAAAAATAAAATTTATTTGATTCCGGTAAATTTGGTACATTAAGGAGAAAAGTAGATTCATGTCACAAACTTTACTCAGTGGCTTGTCAGAACCTGTCAAAGTGCGCGTGTAATTTGTTGCGGGCCAATTACGACTCGGTGTTTATTAATATACTGCTCGATGGCAAAGACAAACGTTAGTTTTTCTTGTTGCATGATATAGACAAAGGTTTTCAGATCATTTCCTGTCTATATTATGTGCTGTCAGTAGCTTAAATCAAGAATTATGACGGTGGGCAAATTAACCCGCGTAAGTTGAGTCTCGGGGGTGTCAATTTTGCCCAAACGAAAAAATGTGTTAGGGTTGTCACTTTCTTATTTATTAGTTTAAATTAAATTAAAAGTATTGTGAAGGTTTTTCACACGTTAGGTATTTTAGATTTTCAAAAATATTATCATTATTGTGGATAATTTAATTTAATTCTTCTTTGCCTTTCTTAATTAAGTGTTTTTATATTCCTTATATTGCTTTTTAAGAGTTTTTGAAGCATTCCTATTTTTTTGCATGGTATATAATTCGTTTCTATATAAGTTCATTTTCGTTATATCTGGAGTTAACCAGCCTCCATTATTATCTACCCTCAAACGATATTTTTCCACTTTCGTAGCTATGGACTTAGATTCCGACATAATTGTTATAACTGATGTCGCCTGGTTTTAACCTCCTTAGTTGTTCGTTAACTATATTCCTGAAACAGTTCTCATAACATAACTATGTTTGCCTTTCTGAAAATTTGTGTTCCTACCTCATATTAAAAATTAACATTTAGGTAATTAAGACTAGGATTATTGGTATGTGTACTTAAATGAAACATTTTTAAAAATAAAGAAGATTTATAATTTTTCTCAAGTTATCAACCAGATTTCGACAACCCTAAGGCCAATAAGTTGTAAATTTTCCCACTTGTTTTTAGACGAATATTTTATTGGTTAGCTATTGAAAATATGTTTAAACGACAATTTTGCTCTTGAATTGATTAAAGTAGTTCTTAGACAAAAGCGCCATATTATGAGCTACAGTTCAACAAATAATGTTTGCGGGCAAACATGGACGAAAATTAAGGTAATTTTGCCCACCATCAAAATGTTAAATTCTTTGGAATCGCATTTAAATACGACTGAAATTACAATTGTAAACCAATTCATTGATTACCTAGGTCATTCTTAGAAATTAAAAGGTAAAGCATACCTTAGAGTATGATGTATATACTCTAAGAAGCATACCATACATTTTTTTGGAGAAAATCAAGATTCTTTAAATAACGATTGTTGCTGTTATAAAAGCGCTCCACATAGATAGCAAATATCGCATGAGAATCGGTAGCTCTTTGACGGATTGGTTCGGGGCCTCCACTGGAGTGAGGCAAGGCTGCGTCCTTGTACCGTGTATATAATATTTATGTTCGAATATTAGGTAATTTTTTTTATTTTTATTTTATAAATTTATTGCATAAAATTAGTATACATATTTAATAACAGGGAATCTATATAAAACTAGTGAATTGAAAATGAAAACGGAGTGTTCTCTGTTAAGGATAGTCTCCATCTAACGTGGCTCAGCCTGTTCTAAGATGGAGATTTTTTATCTTTTAGAGCATAAGTACCACATAGTGAATTTTTTTAGAGTAAATAACCCAATTTTATTTGATTATTTGATGGGTAATATGCAATTACGCTCAACTTCTGAGGTGCGCGACCTGGGTATCGTTTTTAATAAAAAAATATCCTTTATTAGGCACATAAATAATATTACTAGTAAATCTCTAAAAATGTTTGGCTTCATGTTACGTGTGACTAAGGAATTCAAAAACATAGGCACTTTGAAGTTGATGTATACTTCATTAGTGAGAAGCCAGTTAGAGTATAACTCTCTAATTTGGACTCCTTACTACAACTGTCATCAAAATTATCTTGAAAGAGTCAAAAAAAAATTCTTACGGTATATAAATTTTAAACTTAGAATCAGTCATGAATTTTTAAATTACGTTTTTTTTACTAAAAACATTAAATTTGTTAAAACTTAACGATAGAAGAAAAATTATAGACCTCTTAAATTTATTCAAAATTGTAAATTCAATATGGGATTACCCTGAACTATTATCTCTCATCAACTTCAGGGTGCCTGGAAGAATGACTAGACAGGTGCCACCGTTTTGTAGCAACAATTCACGGACAGTGTATACTTGTAATGCCGTATTAAACAGACTTCATGAACTCGGCAATAGTTATTCCCACGTATCTAATATATATTTAATAAAGTGACCAACATATTTTTATCAAAAAGATCAAATCATCTTCAGGAGATTCGGTTGGAATAGTTATAATTTGATTGATTAATGTATTTTGTTATTGTATAATTTCTTTAAAATATATATGTATTTCAAGTAATTTATAATGTGTACAGTACGAGTATATTAATATTTCATACTCGATTTTTTTTATAATTTTATTTTTATACCACATATATGTAAATAGCCGAAATTCCGTATACAAATAAATAAATAAATGTTTATCGTAGGGTATTGTTCCGATAGAACAAATCTTTTGAACTTTTTCAAAGATGGTGAATGGTAATTATATATATTTATTCATGCATTTCATAAAATATATATATATATATATATACCGTTTTTTGTTCACTTTGCCCGGCTGTATGAAACCGTACTTATGATTTTCTTGTTGTATTACTTTAGAATGTTTTATTATTTAATTTTGTTTTTTTACATTTATTCTTGAATTATTTAAACTTTCTACTGAATATGCTTTATAATTTTTTAAATATAAATCTTGTATAATTTTTAGGTTTATTTTTTAAAATAAATCTTGGGTATAAGGAAATTTATGTTTTAAAAAAAATATATATATATTTAGCCAAATATGTTAGTATTATAAATTTGTATAAAAGGCAGATTTGCCGTTTATGTTCATAAAATAAAATAAGTAGTCCTATACTTATATGACAATAACAAAAAAAAATAAAACTACTTAATTATAAATGCCTAGGAAATCAAATGTAAGAAATTAAAAATCGTTATTATACAAATATAAGGTATATATATATGTGCCAAGAATAAATGTTACTTTAACATAAATAATACAGTATAATATATAATAAACAAATATAAAGTAATGAAATAAATAAAAATAAAAATAATATGTGTTCCAATTATATAAAGTACTACGTTTTTTCTCTACATATATTTTTCAAAAAATCTCTCGTTAAACTATTTACGTGTGCAGTTATTTTTATTTTAAAATTTGCTTTACATTTTGCGTCTTTTATATTTGGCAAAAAATCATTAAATGTTTTTGGAGCAATTACATTATATTGCCTTTTACCAAAAGCGGTAGATATTTTATACAAGTGGGACAATACAGTTAATTTGTGTTGCTGAACGAGTGTTTATGTTTTGTTGGGTTCTTTTGACCTCACTTAATTTATCATAAAATTTAAGTAGTACGCATAGAATTAAGAATAGTCCAGAAACCGAATACGAGCATCAAACAGAAAGCGACTAAACTACTCATAAATGACGTAGGTTTACGTTTTGACCCATTAGTTTCTTTGTAGACGTCGCTCAGTACGCAACTCCTGATTTGAATTCAACTATGCTGTTTTGTGTCCTTTTAAAGTGTAGAAATACTGCTAGGATCTTAAAGAAACAGGATGGAATCACATTTCATGTGTAATTTGCAAATTAATGTGTAAGTAGCAAATACATTACTTAAAAATTGAATTATTTTGCCATCTGTCAGATTGTCGAAGAAATCAAAATGGACATTTCGTAAGCGTTGCCAGGGTAGTACATTTTTTTACCCTACTTTGCTCATCTAATGAGAGAACTAATGAAATTGGACCTCAAATTAAACAACTCTGTGGTGGACATTTGACCGACATTATCTTTAAAACATCAAATATTATTTAACATGATATAAAAATATCCGTTTTATGTAAAATATAATTTTCTTTTTATATTTTAAATTCAAAGTTCATTAATTCAATTACTCTTATTAAATGACCCTTTACTTATCTACTCTGTTGTGTCAATCAATATTTCCGCGAGCGCAATAAAATTTTAGATAAATTAACAGATCGCTTTTTTTTTACCTTACATTTGTGTTATGATTATATTTTTTCCCGTCGTGCAAAATTACGCGGCGACACAAAAAATGCGCGCGGCGAAAGTGGGGCATAGTGGGGGGATTATTAGACACAGTCCGATGTATTCAAATATGATTCTACGCTCCTTCTGGACTATTCTTAATTCTATGGTCCCGAATGTCGATAATTTTTTTTTAAACATTGCTAAAAATCTATTAAAAATTGGTTAACATGTAGAAATTAAGAAATTGTTGGGAAATTAATCAATTCGGTTGAAAATATGTTTTGTTTGTAAACGTTAAAATACAAACTTTTTTAATTTACAAAGAAACAACATTCTACAATTTTTTTAGAATACGCATTTCAGTCGAATACAACCCTGGAAAATCGATGAAAACACATCTATTTTCCAACTTTTTTTCTACTCAATATATTGAAGATGTTATTATTTGTAAACCTCGAGTACCTACCTACGTAAATTAGAAAAATTTGCAAAAAACCGCACGTAAATCTGTCAAGCCATTTTCGAGTTTTTGCGAGACAACACGGCGATTCATTTATATATATATAAATAGATTTATATAGATATTAGGTAATTGTTTTAAGCTTTGTTAATCACTCATGAACAAATATTTACCAATGAAAATTTACACAATCCTTTTTACAACGTTTATCCGAAAGGTTTTTACACGCTTTCACGACACAAGCAGGCATTTCAGTTTTCATTTTTAACGTTACGCCTGGCTGGGAGATCAAAGAACGACAAATACGCGTTGGGCATGACTGAGCGTTTGGGCACGAGTTAGACGTCATAATTATCGAGGGCTCAAGGCATTTTTAAAGGTATTGATATGTAAATGAAAAATCTCATAAAAAAAGAGAAAAAAAAACAAACAAGTTATTGTTACAATTTACTAGGGAAAAGGAAAATTTCAATAGTGTGAAATTTACGCCACTTAAATTAAGATCAAAATAATAAAATAATGATAGATTTGGCTTACCAGGGAAGTACTTCTTAACCAGCAACCATTTAAAAACTAAATGAACTTTGAAAACAATCACAAAAACACACCAATATGGTAAATTACCGGAGCTAAACATTGAACGAAAACGAACCGATTTTTACTACTGTCAAAATTCAAAACTCGAGTCTTTTATCATCTCTCAAGAACTAGGTACTAACTACCTACCCACCTAATATGAACTTTTGATAATAATAATAATCATAGTTTATTAACAAAAATAACAATTACCTACTGTATCTACTACACACTCAGGTAATAGATTTCTCTGGATCATGTCTAGTCTGCCTAACTAGGTACAGCCTGTTTTAAGGCAGAAATTTTTATGCAAATATAAACAATAACATTACTACCTTCTAGTTAATTTACTATACAGTTATACAATATTAATTCACACCATTTATTATTTAAGAATGTATTTTGAGTCCATTTTCCGATTTTTCTCGACCTAAACCCAATGACCAATTTTTTACAAATTCATTCAATTGAATCCGGGTCATGGTTTTGCAATGTTTGCGTAAAATATTGAATATTTTGGGGCCCAGAAATCTGAATTCTCTTTGCCCGAATTCAGAGTTTGTGGTAGACCCCATGACCCATCATCTAGTTTGACTTCTGGTAGTGTGAAAGTGTTCCTTTTGGGATTTGGTAGAATAATTTGCTTTCACAAATATTATTATTCTAAAAATATATAATTGATAATATCACAATTTTATATAAAATTTCTCAGTGACATTTTTTTAATTTTAATTTTTAATATTCATACAGTTCCACATCTTTTATTTCTTCAGGTAGGTACCTAACTCATTGTAAAGTTTTAATTTCTTGTAAGGTGAGCTCTGAGATTTCGTTTTTCTCATCATTGATAATTTTATGTTGAGTTTCATATGTATGACATCGTTGGTTAAATTTGGTTATATTTTTTATTTTATTTATTCCTTAATTATTTTATGTATAAAAATTGCCATATTATATTTTATTCGTTGCTTTACTGTGAGCAAGCCAACTTCTTTATGCATTCTTTCTACATTAGAATATATGAGGTAATTAGAAGCAAACTAGAAATCTCCCTTAAAAACGGAAAATTAATGCCAAAATAAACCATGCATAAACCACCACCTACCCAAATAATAGCGTAATTCAAAACCATCTCTAAATCTTGCAAAAACAGGTTTCAAGTATACTACTTGACACCGCAAACTTGGCATTGATTTGGTGAAGCGTAATTAGAAATCTCACAATTATTTTTCCAAAGTTTTTGGCAAACATCTCAGTAACTCCTTCAATGGAGAGTTTTTAGTTTGCTTCTAATACCTTCATATATTTCTATTCAGTACAATCCTCATCGCTTTATTTTCAAGAATTAAAAGACCTAATGAACGGTCGTTTGATCCGGCTTCCAGGGCGAATCATACAAATAAGCGATTATGCACAGAAATTATAACGAACTCAGTATTGATGTAGACATTTTAAACTGCACGTTGCATTTGTACAGAAAATTTCTTCATGGGGTCGATTATTTGGGATAGTTGCTGAATGTGCATCTTGAGTGGTTTATGCTGTGTATATGTGCCGCATGTAATGTATATGTTTGCGTATCTTTAATATGTGCGATCATGTGTGTGTGTGGATGGCTCGGAGTGTACATTCGGTATTTTTATTTATTACCTCCATGGAAAATGCAAATGTTAACAATTATTATTTTCTCACTTGAAATTCTTATTTATTTATTTTTTTGTCACATTTAATGTTTACATCTTTTGCATAATTTATGAAAACTTAATGGGTCTTTTTATGTTAAAAAATTGTTGCTTTTAATACTTATTATGTATGACTGTATGTTTTCTGAATAAAATAAAAATAAGCTTACCATTATATTTGACTTTCGATAATAATGTTTTACAGTAACAATGTTTATGGGAAAATAAACAAAATAATGGTTTTTTATTATAAATCACCACCACGCTGTGATGGCGGGCATACTTCGGGCTACGGGCTGTCGGGAGACAGCGGCGTGGGGCAGGACGTCGTGTCGAGGACGGCAGCGGAGGAACTATATACAATGGGAGTAACTATTGTGGTTTTCTTTTCATGTTTCAAAAATGCAAAAACTTCTGGCCCACCAATAATGTACCAACATTTACTCTAATGTTTTGAATAATAAAGCATTTACAATTAAATTTGTTTTATTAATTTCATTAAAATAAATTATAATAACTCCACAAATAATAACAAGGAAAAATAATACAAAAAATATCTTAAAACTATAATTCTTAATCATAAATATTGAGAAAAATTGTGACATTGTGTGACATATAATGGAATATTTTGTGACATTTATTTGTAAATATATAATGAAAATAGGTTGAATCCTTTTAGACCTGAATGTTATGTATTCTGTTAATGAATCACTAGAATTTTTTGAGTATATTTTAGAAAAATCTTTTATACCGTACAAATTATTAAATATTATTTTTTAATGAACACGACATAATAAATTGAATGAATGTTAGAATGAACACCGGTCTGAAATAATTAAATTGTAACCAAAACATATTTTAATAGTAAAAAAGGTTGAAACAGTTCAGCCAGATCAGCTCATTTGCTTGAGAAAACGCCAACAAGCTGACAAAATGCAGATGTTCAAACAAGGACAGAGCGGTGAATGTTGAAGTGAAATGTGGACACTCAAACCAGCCAATCACAGGCCATAAGCTCTCTGTTGCAAAAAATTCAGATTTAAAGATGAAATTTAAAAAACAAAAGTTTTTATCAATATCATTGCGATTTACTTGTTTGAAAAGTTTTTTGTGTTTTTCTCGAAAGTGGATTTTCTGAGTTACGGCAGTTTAGGCATTGCACGGCAGTATACTCAGCAGTCGTGAGATGACTGGCCAAAAATAAAAATGGCAATATGTCAATCTTGATAATTCCCTATGGGGTGAAATTCAGACCTTGTCTTGGAAAGCGCTTAAAATAATATAACATTTGTTGATTCGCGAGCTTCTTGGCGTCATTTGTGGAGTGTCGGACGACAACTTATGAGAGGAGTTTCCTCTTGTTGGTGATGGCTACGTAGGAAACGCCGAAGGCCAGTACGGCGGCGATCACTTCAGAGTTCACCCAGGGGCCCCCGAAACCTGCAAAAATAAACATCGTTCATTACTGCCCATTCTAGATCACGCTGACGTGTCCATGACTGATTTATGCTGTAAATTCTGTCGAACTTGGTTATTACGACGGTTGAATGTCCAGTCCACAATTTTGTAAAAATTAGCTATTTGTGTTATCAGGTGCAGTAAGATCATTTCTATATTCTGCTAGAAACAGCCAGGCCGATTTCATACAAAAAATTGTAATAATCACCTTCTGAAAATAGTGTCGATCACAAAAATGGCATTTCTTAATTTGCAGAAAAGACCCACAGCACTAGAAAAATCTCAAGGTGTGATCTCATGCTGATGGGAAGATTAATGCCTCCAGAAATCTAGCTCTCTTAAATAAATTAATGTGGGTAACTACATAAGTATTTCAAAAATTCATTATTGTTTTAAAAAAAAATGTTTTAATACAGAATATCACCTTATACATTTAAAGTTTGAATGAGGTATGATTCAATATTAGATCTGGCTGTTTTCTGCAAAATGCATACTTAAGATTGTGTGGTCAGCCAGACTCCAAAAAGTCAATAATTTAATTATTTTTATGATTATGATAGTTGATGATTTTTTTTCTCAACTTTTGACAGTATTTTAGTTCGGTATGTCCGAGAAGAAGCTCGTTATAAAAGTGAACAAATGTACAGAGACAACCACATACTAAAATGTCAACTAAAGTTTCCTTATTATATCCGTGATCGTTGTAAACAAGTTTTAACTGTATTTTTAAAATTTCTTTTACAGTATAAAATACAATGAAAAATAAGTTGTATGTGAGTACTTATTAACTAACATTTATTCCTAAGAGATTATTCGTAAAAGTTGGGAGAGTATCATGAAAAATGACAATTTTGTTATTTCGGCAGTATATATTATATTCCTGCCGCTTTATAGTTTAATATTTTATAGAAAAAATTTATATCGTAAACGATACGGCGTTTTGTCAGGGAATTAAAATTAAAAAGAGTTAGTAGTTGTTCATAATTTGAATTTGAATGTGGGTTAGAAATTTGGGACTTATACAAAAGGTACTTTTTGAGAATAGATTCCCTCGAGTTGAGGACATTACCTGCAGAGTAGGGTATGGAGATCTCGCTGAGGGCGGGGACGGAATCCAGGGGCTCCTCGGAGCGGATGGCCTTCCTCAGGGCCGTGTACCCGGCCTCCGAGTACAGGCGGACGCGACGCTCGCCCCCTCTGGCTGACTCCTCAATCCAGGAGACCTGACAAACAGCGAACGAATATTTAGTAACACGATTGGAATGGTGTGGAGTTTCCTGTATTGTGATTGTGAAAAGTTTATGATATTCAAAATAGTGCTGGTTATGTCATGCAGTGCCATTACCTTCAAAGGAAGATTTTTTCTGTCGGTAAAGATCTTTGAGATGGGAATCCCATTTCAGACCAAGAATGTTTCTCAGAGCTCTGTTCTAAAGAACTTGTATTTGTTACTAATGAATCGATTCCTTTTTATTTTATTTCTATCATGTTCACTAAATACTACACTACCACACCTGCTGACAGGCCTTTGAAATATAGGCTTAGCGGGTTATTCCTTTAAATAAAAAATAAAAAATACCCGCATAAATAAAGGTTTCAGCTCTTTAACTTCACAAACATCAACAGATGAAAGAATTGAAGGAATATAGATGTTCAAATATAGGCAGAATGGTGAATGTTACACAGTGTGTAGAGTGGCCACTTAAACCAGCCATTGACAGGTCATAAGCCCTGTAGATGCCTAGACTTCTATATTACCTTCTCTTAAATGTTCTTCATCTCTGTTGTAATATGTTAATTATAGTAAATAGTTGCGATAAGCTGCATTTATTTTATCTTACAGGACCGATGTTCCATCGGGTAAGGATCAGGCTTTGAAGATGATAATTTTTATAAAAAAATATGTTTGTCACTGATTTGTAATTTCAAATGTATATGTAGAAAATACGGAGCTCGCATTCTGCCCAAGATTATACAAGTGTGAAAGAATCTTACTTGAAACGGTCGGCAGAGTTATTCCACGGATTATTATAATTATATTGAACTCCAGAGGATCGCCTTTCTTTTTTAAGCGTATTTTTAGTGGCGGGCTCACCTGGTATTTGTTGTCTCGGACTTTAGCCGCCGGCATCGTCTTGCCCTCGACTTCGGCGTACAAGACGAAGCCAGCGGGGAGAGCATTGGAGCACTTCAGGGTGAATTCCGTCACGAAAGCTGTGTGGGTCACAACAGCGGGGTCGCGGGTGGTGAACGAAGTTGCAATTATCTCGGGATTCGCGCAGGAATTTGAGAACGCCGACGCCAAAACAGACAATAAAACGAAAGAAATTAAAACAATCTTCGACTCCATCTTATTTTTAATATTGTTTTATCACAGAAAAAGGAAAAAAATGACGCAGAAGCCGACCACCAAACACAGCGGGTGAAGAATTGAATAAAATCTAGGTTAGAATTCCTCGCTCAAATTTTGCTCCACGTATCAAAAAGTCAAAATACGTGTGACGGACAAGTGTTCGGCGGATAGAAATATAATCACAGGTAACAAAAATTTGTAAGCAAATATAGACTCTATGCAATCGCATTTACGGACTATTGTAGAATGATTGTATTTATTTTTGACGTGTCGCAAATGTTTTCATATGTAAAATTGATTTCATGAAATATTTTTTTTAGTTCTTACTTAAAAACCAATAATCGAGGTATGATGTCACACTTTTTAATTCATAAAAGAAATAAAAAATGTTTACTACGCTCAATACCTACTAGATGCAAGGCCTACTACATATTGGTCTGGGCCTCAATTATTAACTCTATCTTCATCTAAACACATCGAGACGGTATACTTATCTTCTGTTCTACTTGTATCTACCTCGGTATGTTCTACTTACTTACGACATCATATGATCGAATAGAACCAATGAATGACCTTGAAATTCGAGTCCACATTTCTTACTTCATTAACATTTAAAAGAGTTTTCATTTACATTTTCAATAGGCTTCTGTGATAAAAAGTGCCCACTTCAAAGCGGTTATCAACTCCAAAAATCCCAATTCAAGCAAAAAATGCTCGCTTAAACATGATTTTTATATGACTTTTGACAACTAGCAAGACTGGACACTTAACGATCGTCTGTATTTATCTACTGAGCGATTACAAGGCCGACTCTCGATCTCGATACTTACTCACAAAGATAGCAAAACAGATGGAAAAAATATTTTTTTTTATAGTAGCTACTTTCTTACGCCTAGATACTTTTATATGTTAATAGGGCAGAACCTAGCGATATTATTTTTAACATCCAGCAGCTCGTTTTCAAAACGGACAGTTATGTCAGAATTTAATTCGACTTCAATATTACTCATTTCTCTCTTATATTTTAAATGAGCTTTTAAGAAAAAAAAAGTGCCAGCCTCAAAACGATAAAAAAATTTAATAAATCTGACTTAAAGGAAAAATTATTCGGCGGAACAACATTTTTGACACTTAATGCGTAGATAAACGCATCGAGGGAAACACCCATCGGTACAAACCGATGTACTTACACTTTAAATGCCTAGACTCCCATATTCCCTTCTCAAAAATGTTTTCCCTCTCTATTGCAATAAATTTAAATATGAACAACCCCCTAGGAAGAAAATCAAGCCAGTCTGCAAGCATTTGGACATACTCAAAACAGTGTTGAATTAACTACCTGGTAAAAGAAGAAGTATAAAAAAAGTGGAGAATTGTTTTCAGGCGTTGCCTAGTAGGTGAATTGGTTCAGCCGGATGAATCTCACCCACATGATAAAGGTTTCAGCTCTTTTACTTCACAAAAGTCAACAGATGGAAGAGTTGAGGAAATGTGAATTTTCAAACATAGGCAGAATGGTGAATGTTACACAGTGTGTAAAGTGGCCGCTTAAACCAGCCAATGACAGGTCATAAGCCCTGTAAATGCCTAGACTCCCGTATTCCCTTCTCAAAAATGTTTTTCCTCTCTGTTGCAATAAATTTATACCAGGAAGTTTAATCAACGGTCTAAAGTCAGCAGATGGAAGAGTCGAGGAAATGTGGATGTTTAACATGGGCGGAATGGTGAACTTTTTGCGGCGTCGCATCGTATGCGCACTTGCCGAACTTACCGCTTGATGTATTTGATTTTTTGTCACCAATTTCCCGTAGGGCTGAAAGTTTCTCATTGATTTATAGTGCATATTCGGTGATTTCTACAAGCAAATAGTATGAGGGAATAAAACACAACGATGATTATATAATGATTATTTATTTGTTTGAGAAAAAGAATGAAAATATTCCGTACATTCAAATTACTGGACATTTTCTCAAGATTATATTTATACATAGTAAAAAAATCTACAGTAAGACCGTTAAGTTATATATCGTGCAATCAATATAACTCGTACATATACTGTGGGCTCATATGAACAGCATGCATTGGCAGAGTAAAACTATCCTCGCAAGAAAAACCAGCGCTCGAGCTAGCCCCGGTGAGGGCGCTCGAGTTTCCAACCAAACGCCGAGGTATGCGGTTACGCGGAGACCTCGGGCTGACGGAGCGAGGGTCAATCACCTAATATACTCTAATAAAGGTAGTGCGACTAGTCCACGCCGAGAAATCAGATCAGATCTGAAGGTGGCTCATACTTAGCGAGCTAGAGACTGAATATATCAAACGTGTTCGGATCATCAAATCACAATTCTGGAAAAATCAGAAAAAAAGGTGATATTTCGCTATTGTGATTTAATGCCTTTGACCTGAACACAGTCGATATACTTATTGAGAAACCGTCACAAGAGCTTCGGCCCTGGCATCTCAAAACCCATTTTTGCCCCGGTGCATATTTGACATGCTGCTCGAAGCTCAAGAGCTTCGCCTCTTTCGAGAACTTGACGATCTAGATAAGATTTCCCTTTCCCTTTGGTTTAGACTCACGTAAGTCGAAGTTAGAGGACGACCTCTTAAGGGTAGCTAGTAAAGGAAATATCAGCTACACATCCTACGGCCGGCTAAAGGACGGTACAGAATGGTGCAGGAGATCCCGGGGATTGAAACCAGAAGAAGTATGTTGGATGGAATGGTGGAGAACGACCCCTCGAGTGTCCGGTAAAGGATATGTGAACTACCCATCATATAGCACGGTGTGGCGGGGCACGGCCGGCCTAGGCCGTGATGGCGAGCGACGGGGAGTCTCCTTCCTCCATGGGGGCGTAGAGGGAGTCATCCAGATCTTGTTTGGCCTCTGAAGGCTCGTAGGCAGCAGACAGAGGGGAGACCACGACGCCATCCCATACTGTTATCTCGCAAGAAATATCCTTACCTGGAATAGTAATACATTAAAATTAATTATAATATTTTGAGTTGGTCCAAATGACTGGACAACAGACTGGATTTGACCCCCTAGATAGAGAAGAAAATATGGAAGCTTGGGCATTTACAGAGCTACTGATGACCTGTCATTGGCTGGTTCGAGTGGCCGCATTACACACTGTGTAATATTCACCGTTCTGCCCATGTTTAATCATCCACATTTTCCCAACTCTACCATCTGTAGGCTTTTGTGAAGCAAAAGAGCTGAAACCTTTATCATGCGGGTGAGCCAACCGATTCACCCACTAGGCAACGCCTGAAAACAATTCAAAAAACCTTTCTATGGTAGAACGAGTAATGCTTATAACGATCAAATTCAGTCAGTCCCGTCTTCCTCATAGTAACCAAGTTTGAATGTATATTGTTTAATGTATAAATAAGGGTTTAATTAGTTGTTCAAATTTATATTTTCTTTACAACTATCTAAAATAAATACATTTCAGTTAGGGTCGGGACAGGATCTGTTCTACATATCAAGAATGAATTATTTTCTTTCACTCACCGTCCTCGTAGTCCTGCAGTCCGAGCACGTAGGCGTGCCCGCCGCGCGAAAGCACGCGCAGCAGCGTCTGCGCCGTCATGGTGATGCGGTCCAGCTGCTCGGGGGGCAGGGCGCTGTGGGCCGGGCCCCCGCGGGGCCCCCGCATGCCCGCCGAGCCCGGCAGGTAGAAGCCCGAGGACAGCAGCTGCAGGACGCGCCTGGGGACAGGAGGAGAGGAGCCCGGTCGTGAGGGAGGCAAGTCAAAACAAGAAAGATTTGAGTCAAGACAATATTTTTGATGTTTAACTCGTGACGTAAAAGACGTGGTTAAAAATTTCTCAGAAAACGGTGCTGTAACGTCGTGTTACATTAAACCTCCCTTCCCTGTGATGTGTAGCCAGTACACATTGCATCTAATAACTTTAATATCTCCATAAGTATAATAAATGATGAGTTGAAATTTTCACTATCCTTTCGTTATACATTTATGTATCGGTAAAAGTGTTTTGTTTATTAAATAATTAATGCTTATTGGGAACATAAAAAGCGTTTTGTCAAAAATCGGAGATATCACTGATACAATAGAAAGTTTACCAATGTGTCCCATGTAGCGTTCCTAGTAAAAGAGTAATTTTAATATATAATTGTCTCACACACTCTTGATAATACGGGTATATTTGGGAGCGAGAGAGACTATTTTTATGCGTCACACGCGCGAACAGCAAAGTTTCTTGTACTTCTCCCTGACGCCCGTTAGCTGCGTTAGTAGCTTCCCGGCTCTCATTGGGGGCGGTTCTTTTGCGCGCACTGAGAGCATGAAATGATGTTTGTTTTTCATGTTTTTAGCAATTAGATTAAAAATATCATCACTTTTGACTTCAACTATAAATAATTGAAACAATTGCCGATGAATATTACATTTTTACAATTTAAAATCTCTCATTTTTTGTATATGTAGTGACTACACAGCACCGTAACGCGCGGAAGTTTTTAGCACAGTAAGGGAAAGGTTAGGCAAATGACGAGATCTTTCACATATAATATATCATATGCATAAGAGCGGGCATATTGTTCTAAGGCAATTTCTGTACGTATATAATGTAGGGTTATGCGTGGTACCTGAAGGCGACGTTGAGAGGCAGCGGTTGGCGCGTTGGGAAGTTCATGACGGCGTAGTGGGCCAGTGTGTCCAGCAGCCACGGCTTGAGCGCCGACAGCCCGGAGTGGCGTCGACAAAGGTCCTTCAACAGCCTCACCAGCACCTGAAACGCGCAAAGGAATTGTAACATTCTGAGAGTTGGATAGTGGAATATCAGAAAGTTGACAGCTTTAAATATTTTTATTTTTTTTTATCAAAATAACGAAATATTTAAGGCGTTATATTGGGACGATATATCAAACCAGGAATCCTCAAGCGATGGTTTGACATTATTGAGGTATAATACTTTCAGATAGCGAGAGTATTTGCCTCTAAAACACAGTTTCACTGATGCGAAAGATGTCGATCTCCAAAGCAATAATGTTCAGCTGCCTGACTGCTCTTCCATTCCGCATAGCCAGAGGCTGGTTGGTTCTGGAAGCCGGGAGGTAAAATAGTCGCTAACGCTGTCGGAGGTAACCATCAGAAACATAAAAAATGATACTCTCTAAAATGGTTGAGTTCTCGGTAAAACCTCTCGTCACTCTGAAACAATGGGCAACGTGGCCTAGTATGTGAAATAATTCAATCAGACGAATCTCTTCACAACAATAAAGGTTTCAGCTCCTTCATTTCCCCAAAGTCAACAGTTGGAAGAACTGAAGAAATATTGATGTTTAAACATAGGCAAAATGGTGAATGTTACACAGTGTGTAAAGTGGCCACTTACCAGCCAACGACAGGTCATAAGCCCTGTAAATGCTTAGACTTCCATATTCCCTTCTCTGTTGTGATTTGTTAATGTGTACTTTAGGTTTTAAATATTATATATTGTCGCAATTTTTTTTTGTACTGTTCCAAATGGGTTTTTTTTTTACAACTCCTGGGGTGGTATTATGAATCTTTTCCACCCCCTAGAGAGTGGTTTATTTGGGGATTTATATTTTTTTAATGCGACGACACTTTGCTTTACATAATGGCCACATTGATGATTAAACGTCAAATGATGCATAAAACTGAAAATGAAGAATGACTAGACAGGTGCCACCGTTTTGCAGCAACAATTCACGGACAGTGTATACTTGTAATGCCGTATTAAACAGACTTCATGAACTCGGCAATAGTTATTCCCACGTATCTGATATATTTAGTGTAGGGTATTGTTCCTATAGAACAAACCTTTTGAACTTTTTCAAAGATGGTGAATGGTAATTATATTTATTTATTCATGCATTTCATAATATACACAGTTTTTTGTTCACTTTGCCCAGCTGTATGAAACAGTACTTATGATTTTCTTGTTGTATTACTGTAGAATGTTTTATTATTTAAACTTTCTACTGAATATGCTGTATAATTTTTAGGTTAATTTAAAAAATATAAATCTTGTATAATTTTTAGGTTTATTTTTTTTTATAAATCTTGGGTATAAGGAATGTTTTTTTTTTTTAAATATATATATTAAGCCAAATATGTTAGTATTATAAATTTTTGTAAAAGGCATATTTGCCATTTATGTTAATAAAATAAAATAAAACGGAGA
Source organism: Micrasema longulum (assembly GCF_059751315.1). NCBI lineage: Eukaryota > Metazoa > Arthropoda > Insecta > Trichoptera > Brachycentridae > Micrasema > Micrasema longulum. The sequence continues at coordinate 56,982 of NW_028279995.1, read as the reverse complement.
AAACAATACGGTTTGGTCAATTCAATTCAACCTAATGAAGTATTTTGGATAATGCTTAATGTGGCAATAATGGTTCATATTCATAAGACGTTCAATCATCAGTGTGGTCAGATATGAAGCAAAGTGAAAACACATGCAAAAAATCCAAACACAGAAATTAATCACTCTCTATTTATTTAGGTATTAAATATTTTGTTAAACATTTAAGTTTGTAAGTGAAAATTCTTGATGGAAGTTCATTGTAATTTATTATATAAATAAAACACGAGTGATACTTTAATCCACAAATTTGGAATATCCAGTGACCGGTTTCATCGCTTTCACGACATCTTCGAGACTTTCTACTGAATCTGTATCTTTATGTATCCTTACCTCTGTTCCGCATAAATACATTTAACTTTTTAATAAAGATACCAGTCTCGAAGATGTCGCGAAAGCGATGAAACCGGTCACTCGGATATTCCAAATTTGTGGATTAAAGTATCACTCGTGTTTTATTTATATAATGAATATTTTGTTAATAATAATAAAAATTATTTCAATTTTTTCCTAATGTTTTAAAACAGTCGTTTTATCCTCACGATGAAATGAAACAGGAGCATTTGGACATACTGAAAATATCGCTGTTAATACGAGGTGTGTTCAGAAAATAACGGGAATTTTTTAATTTTGCAGGTTCGGAGAGTCCGATTGTCAATTTATTTTTCCAAAAAATGTAAATTCCCCCTATTTTCTGAAAACTCCTCGAAAGTTATAAATAAATATACAAAAGACTGAATACCTTGATCGAGGAGTGGTGGGCGTTCTCTTCAAACCACATGGTGTGGCCTATAGCGTTGGAATGGCCCCGGAGAATATCATACGGAAGATGAACCTAGCAAAATAAATGTATTTAAGCAAAAAATTTAAACGACACTAGCCTGCGTACAGTCAGGGGAAAATTGTAATCTGCATAAATATGGAGATTGTTCAACTCCCTTCTATACTCTGGACAATTACGCCAGGATTCGGACCTCGTCAATGAATGGACCAAAAACTGGCTAATCGCGTCAGCAAAGGTTGCCAATAATAATAATATTTTGATTTATATATGTTGAAAACAGACCTGTCATTGTCATAAGCCCTGTAAATGCCGAGACTTCCCTTCTCAAAAATTTTCCTTTTCACTCTCTGATGGATTGAGGTGGAATATAATATGTGAAAATGTCACATGATTAAAAATGGATAAACAAATAATGTGCGGCTATAATACAGAAGAGGTTAAAAGTATTTTTAAGGCATTCCTCACCTCCGGCTTGAGCTTCCTCAGGTTCTGGTTGATGGTGGAGACCAGCACCTTGACAGTGGCGTCTCCCTGAGTGATGGTGAAGCCGCCGGCCTCGATTTCCACCTTCGGAGGGACGCCGTCACGCTGCAGATTCTTCAACTCTTCCATCACCTGAAAAGAGAGAATTCGAGACATACACAATCAAAAACGAAAGACAAACAATGATGATCTGATGGGGCACAATGCCCTGAGCCATCAAATCTGTGGCCGTTTGCCCACGTTGACCGGACGTCCAATGAGCAAAATGGGCCCATACAGAGAGAGGACAGATGCAACCAATCATTTCTAGAGTAATAATATATAGATGCTTCACTGACTAAATGGAGAATGCGAAGTTTTCGGTGTCAAGTAATATCATTGAAATCTATTTTTGCAAGATTTAGAGACTGTTTTGAATTACGCTATTATTTAGGTAGAGAGGTATAGTTGATTTTAGCGTCAATAACTAATTTTCTGTTTTTACTGGAGATATCTAAGTTTGCTTTAAATACCCTCATACATAATATAGACAAAAATCTAATAGAGTTAAAACACTGAATATGTTATTATTATTATGGATAACTTATATAGCGCTGTTTTAGTAATACAATACCTCAAGGGCGCTTTACAAAGTGATTCTATAGATAAATAAATTTAATTGAATCTTTTAAATTTGTAACTTTATTAAAACAATTTATTTTGTTGTTGTCAGTTATGGGTATACCTTGGCGGAGAGTCCCTCAACAGCCTCCCGGGTGGGCAGCGTCTTGAGGATGAAGACCAGCTCAGCCGCATTATCCCCGCGCAGCATGGTGCCCTGCTTGAAGGCGCCCGCGTGGCGCACGGCCAGCAGCTGGAAGGCGGCGAAGTCGCCCGGCACCACGGCCAGGGTCTCCACGGCGGCCTCCACCTTGGTCACGAGGCTCAGCACCGCCGCCTGCTCTTCGGGCGTCGGGGTCAGCTCCGTGTGGCGCTTCAGCAGGGCCTGGAAAATTAAAATCGCATTAGAAAACCAACCGGACAAATTTCAAAACAACGGAGGGTCGTAAAGCCCCGTATCCTCTTCAGATCCGAAGGGTCTGTTTGTGTTGCTGCATTGCCAGCCAGAAGTCTCGCCTCATCTTACTTCAAACCCGCAACTCTTAGTTCCGCTGAATAAAGCCGAAAGATCGGCATTGAAAGTCTACCTGGACGGAGGGAGCCAGCAGGCGTGAAGAAGCAACAAGGAGGCAAGCCAGGTCCATCGCTGCACCCTCAAAACGATCGTTGTAGGAGGCTAATGCATTCGTTCTTGTCAATATCATCATCATTCCTTTTCCGCACCTAATGGTCCATAGGCCACTTCATTGGTACACCAATCGCAGCGCACCTTGATCATTTTTGTTACATGGAGGTAAAATGATCAGTCTTACGCTTCAGGTACCAGTACAGGGACTATGAAATATTCTAGGGTGAAAACACCCTTTTAAATAAATATATAATATGATCAACCATGTCGGGAATCGAACCCGAGACCTCTCGCATGGTAGGCATTAGCGCTGACCATTACACCACGAGGCTGACACTTCGTTCTTGAACTTTAATGTTAATAGGGATTTTTTTTTGTACGTGTTAGTAGCATATTTTTTTTTTTTAATTTCTGCAAGAACGCTTCATTGCATTGGCCACGCCCCTAATACGTCACAACTTGGTTAAATTAAAACAGCCGTTTACAATTTATAGGGTTTAAATATTACAATAAAAGAATAGTTAAAAACATTTTTAAAAAGAAAAGAAGCATTGACAAACATAAGGGACATCGAGACAAATTCTGGACTATTTATTAGTGCTGGTTTAAATCCTTGTAAACTTAAACCAAAAAAGTCCAGATTTTGTCTTGAGTCAACAATACGACAAAGACGGGTCATTGGAGAATTAAGGCCATAGTTTGTTCTATGCTGATGGATGAACAATACTTCATTGTTTCTCAACCTAAGAGTCGGAATATTAATTTCATCGTCTCTCTCATCTATTGTCATCCATTTGAACTAACTTTAAAGTGTTTTAAACTGCCGCACGAGTCCTCCAGCCTACTTCCGTCGCTTGGTTTTGTGAGCTCACCTGCGTGAAGAGGGTGTCGTCGGGCGCGGGGCGCACCCGCGGAAAGGCGAGGTCGCACAGGGCGAGGTCGAAAGTGGGGCGGGGGTAGGGGGCGCGCGAGCCCCCGCGGCGAAGCCCGCGCCCTCCTCGTCCTCCACGACTCATGCCTGGAACCAAAACTCCTCCATGAGTGCAAAGATCATCAAGAGTCACATAATAAAAACATCACTTCCCAACAGAAGAAATATTTTATTTTATTGAAATAAACGGCACTTAAAGTCCTTAAAATATAGCTTGATTAGAATGACAGTTGTCAGCAAAAGTGTAGTAACGCCTAAGGAGTGATTTATACAGAGTGTTCTTTAAACCCTGTCACATCCAAAACCACGATGCTCTGTATGGGCAAGAAGACATATTGGCACATTAAAGTATTTTTTTAGAACGAATAAAATTTAAAAAATAAAATATCAAAAAAAGCAAATGGTTGCTTACTTCTGCAGGGGAGAAGTGAGGGGAGCGCGGCGCAGTATCAGACTCCCCCCTTACCCCCCCTCGTTTCACCCCTCCAGAAGTAAGAAACCATTTGCTTTTTTTGATATTTTATTTTTTAAATTTTATTCTTTCTAAAAAAATATTTTAATGTGCCAAAATGTCTTCTGGCTCATAGTGATCATCGTGGTTTCGGATGTGACAGGGTTTAAAGAACACCCAGTATAGACACACGAAATTTTTTTCGTATCTGGCATGTTAATTAATTTTTTTAATACAATGCTTGACATATAAATCAACATAGGGAAAACACTTTTGAAAAAGGAATATGGAAGTCTAGGCTTATGACCTATCATTGGCTGGTTTGTGTTGGTGTAAAGTGGCCACTTAAACTAGACAATGATAGGTCATAAGACCTGTTAATGCCTAGACTTCCATATTCCTTTCTCAAAAGTGTTTTCCCTCTCTGTTGCAATAAGTTTAAACACAATAATAGGCTTGTTTTTGCGTTTTTATATCAATTTTCGGAAACAGAGCCTCATGCTTTCATGAAAAAACTGATAAAATTGATTTGAACGATACATGATAAGTGATCAATAATTTCCCATCACTAGTGATATTAGTTTGACAGCTGTCATTTTAATCAAGACTATAAAAGGACTATAGTGCCTTTTACATTTTAGTTGCAAATAGAATAATATATAATATGTACATACATGTGAGTAGAATTATAAGTGAAATACAGCATTCAAAAGAAATTGTAATAACTTGACAGTTATTACAAATTAAGATGTCTAAAAAAGATAAACAGTATAAAAATTATTTCGCTTATATAAGATGTAAGAAATATGTTTTAGATCTTTGGCTTGGGATCTATTTGAATGCTCTGAGCGCAAGTGAAATACAGGAAAACGTCGTTTTGCGCCGGTTCGATTTACGCCGGTTGGTGCCGGCGTGGGATTCCCCGGTTCGGCCGATACCAGACGACAGTAGGCGCCGCGATTTTAATAACAGACACACTTTTACACGTTGTTTTATTCTATTACCGTGAATGCGAGCAGCCTATGTGTGTGTAAAATTGTTTCCGAGTCTTCGTTTAGTTTTTAAGGAAAATAAAAAGAATATTTAAATTTTGTTTGTAGTTTATACTGTTATTTAGCAAGAAAGGAAGCAACAATCAAAGCAAATGAAATTGGATGCTTTTTTTCAAAAAGTGTGAGAATTTAATTTAGTACCGACGAACTGGTCAGTTAGTATTTATTATATATATATATATTTATTTATTTTAAATAAAAAAGAAATATTTGCGATCTTATGATTTACCCATATATATATTTTTTAGGGCCATTTTCAACGAGTTGTAAATAACTCACTATTAGAAAATGGAATCAAGTTGGAGTAGAGTGGGATTCGAACCAAGGACCATTGGTCCGTGAGTCCGAGACACTAGCCACAGGACCACAACCCGATTTATTCAATTCATTGTTTATATCAAGAGATTATTATTTATTTTGTAAACAAATTTAGACTGTATTTATTAATTACATTTTGAATGTATATAGGATGTGTATTCTTCTTCTTCTTTTTTTTTATGGCCTTTTCACATCTCAACTCGGGTGTTCTTGCCAGTGTCGAGTATTATTACATATATTATTGTATGTATTCAATAATCATGTTAGATTGTCAGAATTTTTACACGGAACCTGACCTTATATCTTCCATAATATTTGTGTTCATTTTACGCCGATTTTTTTTTGCCGGTGTCTTTGGGAACGGAACCCCAGCGTAAAACGACGTTTACCTGTACTTGTCTTTATATGCGAGGCTTGACTAAACTTGATTTACGATCAGTTTACCTAATACCGCATCAGTTCGAAGCGGTGCTAGCGAATCCAACTCGGCTGAGTTTTCATCATTCTAACCTCAAAACCGTAGCTACGAAGTAAATCAGACAAATTGTCACATCGAACGACGCAAAATGTTTAGATTTTAACAAATATCTATAAATTTAAAGCAAATAGTGTAAAATATCTCCATATTTACAACATTTTAAAAGTAACAGGCAGGACGGGTACCCAAACGACGCCACATTTTGGGACCGGATTGACTATCGAAAAATGGCAAATATGTGCTAAATATCTTACATGGATAAAATTTTAATGGTTCTGATTGAAGATAAAACTACTTACTTATAGAAAACTTAGATAAAACTTGAGAAAAACCTCGAATTCAACAGTGCCGGCTAGCGAGAAAATATTTTTGACAGCGACGAGCGGCAGCGAGCGTAAAATACATAGATGAAAAACATGTCATATTATATGAAGACAGGAACGAAAAAAAAAACTTAAGTACTTACCTGTTGAATAAATTAGTGGGTAGGTTGTCAGTAAAGCAAAAATGAAAAAGGGAAAAAAGGACAGCATTTTGCATAATATGTAGTAGTGAAGATTTACAAATGGTGGACAGATAACCAACAGATAGCATTTAAGATAAAATTTTGTCATTTATTACGAATATTTAGTTTTTTCAACAATACCTTATTTCTTTCTTTTTCAACATCTACTCTCTAAGTGAAGCATGTGGACATTACCCCCCAACTCCAAAAGACCCTCTCGCCCGTCAACATTCACATCTTCTCCTACGCCAGTCTCACGTCCATCAGTTCCGCAAAATAAAGCCGAAAGATCTTCATCGATGGCCTTCCAGGACAGTGCAGGTGTAAAGAAGAGAGATTTTAGGTTCCCTTGAGGCATACACCAATACCACAGGTCCACCACTCCATTCTTAAAACGCTGATTAACACTACCTGTGTATAAAAGTTTTAAGCCTAGTATACGTTTATTGGCGGTCTTCGTGGTGTAGTGGTCAAGGTGCTTGACTCCGGGTTTGATTCCCGGTGAGAAAACTAAAAATATAAAAATAAATAAATGTGTGTAATTTTTTTCAAGCCAGGGTGTTCCGTGACTCAATTTACCACTATAATTGGGTCATCTGGCCTAATGTGGTACAAAATAATCAAATAAATAATGTAAAAAACCAAATAAGTTTAAAAAAAAATTTTAATAAGCTCGGTTACAAGATATTTGCTCAAATAAATTAAAGGCGTGAAAACAGGTTGAAGAAAATACTAAGATTGAGATCAAAAAGAATATGTATAATTATAAAAAGCATAAAAAACGGTTAATTAGTGAAAGCTTTAAAATAAGTTTTAATTATTAATGCCTCACAACAAAGTTTATACAAGAGTTAATTAGAAAAAAATATTTAAAAAATATTGTTGACTGTTAAATTCTAAAAAAGAGTAATTTGAAAGTAAAGATTTTAGAAAGCTTGAAAAATGTATTTTTTTTGTTATTTGTATCTATATATAAATAAATAAATAAAATAATGTAAAAAAAGCAACACACAAATTGTAAAAAACAAACAAATAAATAATTAAAATATAACGCTGATTTAATCGGGTTTAAATTTTTTCTTTAAATTTACTTAGAATTTATTTAGTTAGTTCTTGGTTCATTGGGGAGATTATTATAATTTAGTACCTACCTGTATTATTTTTGTTCTTTATCTTCACAGGGTGAGGAATTTATTGGACAATGTTTTTTTTTGTCGTTGCCCCAGTTCAACTAATATGGCCGCAAACCGCGATCTCTCAAACATAGCAGCTGTCAAGTGTATTAATATTTTTTAAATAAATGGGTAGTTGTTACCTCTGTATATCTGCATTTTATTAAAAGAGCTTATTTTATATGAGATATCAAATAGCAACAACAATTTTGCACGTTTTTCTGGACTATTCTACTGAGATGAATTAAAATCCGTTATATTTACAATTGAAACATGAATGTAACAAATGTACGGTTTCCATTGAGTATCAAAGCTGAACCGGGGATTGAAAATGTGGAGGGGGATACTCTCCATACTGCAAATGGGGCACCATGTCCCCACAAAAGCGAAGGACCAGATTTTGCAGACGTGAAGGCTGAACCAGGTATAGGAGATATTTTCCATGCTGCAACTATAAAGACTGAAGTGGGGACTCTTAAAAGCGGCCCAAGTGAATATACAGCTGAGGGTATATTTAATTCAGATTGGAAAGAATCATGTTTTATTGCAGCTAAAATTGAACCAGATATTGGCGACAGAAAATATGATATTCCTCGAACATCTCGACATTTAGTTTCTATTTTAAAGGTTGAAGAGGAGACCAAAAAAAGTGACGGAAGTCTCAATGGAGAAATACAGCCATGTTCTAAAATCAACGAGCCAGGCGTGGCATCGTTTAAGACTGAACCGGGAACGCCTTATTTAGAAGATGGAGATCTCATTAATAAGAAAGAGTTGCCCTGTTACGATAAAAGCGACGAGGCAGATGTTGCTACGGCTAAAGTTGAACCAGCGTCCAGAATTAATCTTCAATGTTCTGATGGAGTTTTTACGAACATAGACATTTCTTATCCTGACATTAAAAATGAATGCTATGAATCTTCCCTAAAAGGTGATTTTTCCGTTATTATTAATGAACTAAAAAATTCGGCCCTTCGGGTTTCATTTAGTCGGCCCTCCGGATTTCCGACACCATGAATTTCAGCACTTTGGGCCTCAGAATGTATTTTTTGTTGGTCGGAACGATCGAAAAGTCATTAATGAAGAAGAGTTTGTCACTCAAAATAATTCCGGTATATTCAGGAGCGAGAGAGACAATTTCACGCGTCACACGCGTGAACAGCAAAGTTTCTAGTACTTCTACCAGACTCCCGTTAGTAGCTTCCCGACTTTCATTTGCGGCGGTTCTTTCGCCCGCACTGCGATCGTGAGCCAATGATTTTTTTTAATGTTTTTAGCAATTGTAGATTAAAAATATTTTTACTTTTGACTTCAACTATAAATAATTGAAGCAATTGCCTATGAATATTACATGTTTCCGATTTCAAATCTCTCATTGTTTGCATGTTAAATTACTACACAGTACCGTAACGCGCTGATGTTTCTGCGACTATAAGGGAAGGTAAAATTAACAAAAAAAAAATTAAATCCGAAAAATCTTTGGTAAAAAAATATTTTCAAAACTCATTGCGCATCTGAGCGGTCATGATAATCGAAGAAATTTAATAAAAAAACATATTCTTCTAAACTCCACGGGCGTGTAACTAAATACAATACTTATTATCTAAACTTGCAGTTCAATAATATCTAACGTATGATTTCAGATAAATGTGAAGATGATGGTGAAGGCCAAGATTTTACCATATCAAACAGTAAAACCAGTCAACCTTCCATATCTTTTGTCAATATTGCAAATAATTCCAACTCTAAAGACAAAAAAAGGAATGACTTAACTAAGAAACCATTTGTGTGTACAGAATGCAATAGTACCTTCTCTATAAGTAGCCGCTTAAAAAGACATTTAGTAACACATTCGAAAGAGAAACCATTTTCATGCTCAGAGTGCAAATTTACAAGCGCGTGGATAAGCAATTTGAAAAAACACATGAAAATTCATTCCAATTTAAAATGTCATATTTGCAGATATGCGTGTCATTCAAAAAGTGAACTTGAGTTACATATTTCAACACATACTGGAAATAATATTTTTTCGTGTAAACAGTGCCACAGTACGTTCTCAATGAAATGCCGTTTGGATAGTCATTTATTAACTCACTCGGACGAAAAACCACTTGCGTGTTTAGATTGTAATCGTAGGTTCATGCAGCAATCCCGTTTAAACAGACACATTTTAACACATTCCAGCGGGAAGTCATTTTCGTGTTCGGAGTGTAAATACACAACTAATAGAAAAAGCTCATTAAAAGATCACCTTTCAACTCATTCCGATAAAAAACCATTTGCATGTTCCGAGTGCAGCTATAAAACAGCTTTGAAAAGAGCTTTACGGAGCCATATTTTAATTCACACAGCCAAAAAGCCGTTGTCGTGTTTAGAATGTAATTACACGTGCTCTCGCAAAAACCTCTTACGGAATCACGCGTTTTCGCATACAGGTACGAAACCATTTTCGTGTTTGGAATGTAATTTTATAACTGTGTGGAAAAGCGCTTTGAGACAGCATTCCTTGATCCACACAGGCAATAAGTCATTTGAATGTTCTGAGTGTAAATTTAAATGTTTTTCGAAGAGCAATTTGAAAACTCATATTTTGACCCACTCCGATCAAAAACCCTTCACTTGTTCGGTGTGTGCGTTTACATGCAAGCGAAAAGATTACATGAAAGAACACATGCGTACGCACACGGGCGAGAGACCATTGGCTTGCCCCGAGTGCAGTTTCACTTGTATTAGAAAGGACAATTTAAAAAGACATGCGTTGACTCACAACTCACAAGTTTTAAAATAAAAATACTACAGGTAACCTTTGTTTAGTACGAGGAACACATTCCTGACGAAATCGTACTTAACGGGGGTCACCTATATGTGAACAAAAAAACATTTCTAACTATGAATACACGTTTTTTTTTAAACTCAAAGACTTTTTAAAAATGGCTTTTTTTAACACTGAGTTTAATAGACATGACGCTTCATAGGATGATTGATGGTAATGGTGCATATAGGTAATAAATTATTCCTATTTTGAAATAAAGCAAAGCAATCTCTCAATCTGTCTTCATTGGAGAAACGTAGAATGGAGATGGACCTTATATGCGTTTTCAAAATATTTAATGCGTCTCTGACATAAGTGATGTCTCATCTCTGTTGCATGTTTCCTACCGTGTCACCAGAAGTCAAAATCTGCTATTTATCAAATCTTCTCGGAGCAACTTTTGTTTTTTTGCTTGAAACAACACACAGAACTTAGAATTCTTTGGGATAGATCTTCCAGCTTTTCGAAGATCTCGTTGCCACTAACATAGTGTGAGATGAAGATGGATTGGCACAGTTCAGCTCGAAGCCTTATATGTTGATCGTATTTATGAATATATTGTGCCATTATTTTATTGCCTTTGCCTGTCTTTGTTACATAGTTTTCTGTTCAGATTCTTGAATATATGTTTCTTCGCATAACTGTTGTAATTGCCGTAGGCCGTATGTATAATGAATACATAAATATGACACTGTCTAGTTACTGAAGTCGGAGCGTGTCTGCGATCATAACACCAGCACATCTTGGGTTAAAATTTCGCAATAAGTGTGAAACAGCGTCACGGTTTTTTTATGAAGAAGTTAAAAATTAAAAATACCTACTCGGTTATGTATGACCAATTAGCGCTTTCACCCTCTAATGTGCTTCTCCAGACTGGTAAATATTATGCAGAGTATAAAATTAAATATCATCTTAAGTGTGGGTACATTTAAAAAGGAAGTCAAAAGAGATACAATATACGAGTAAAGGTGATTTTTTTTTTTTTAAATAAATTTATTGTTTAATGCTCAGTGGTAATAATTTTTATTCTACCTCAGAACCCTAATCTTACACTTAATTACACCATTTCTCTTCTATCCTGGATCCTCTCGCTGCATCCTTTTAAACTCCTCGCTTTATCCAACAGCTTATGCGTACCTCACCTCGTCATATACGCTCGTACAATAAACTCTTTAAATGTACATGTATGAAGTATGCATGTTTCAGGGCCAGACTGCAAAACTTTAGAGGAACATTCCTCATGGTACTTTACCCTTCACTGCCAAATTTGTCTAATTCTAACTAAAAATATATTTTCATGTGTGTTTTTTATGCAAATACTGGGAAAAATAATGAAAAAAAAGTTATATTTTTCAATTTTAATTTCATATTTTAGGTATGTGAACAATTTGCTACTTCGGGCATTAAAAGGTTAAACAATACAAGAATATAAGGAAAACAAGAAATAACAATTCTTATGAATATTCTTTATACAGGTGTTCATAAAACCCTGTCGCATCCGAAACCACGATGATCAGTATGAGCAAGAAGACATATTGGCACATTAAAATATTTTTTTAGAACGAATACAATAAAAAAATATACATATCAAAAAAAGGAAATGGTTGCTTACTTCTGCAGGGAGGAGGGAATCTGAAACTGCGCCGCACTCCCTTTACTTCTCCCCTACAGAAGTAAGCAACCATTTGTTTTTTAAAAATATTTTTTTAAATATGCTAATATGTCTTCTTGCCCATAGTGATCACCGTGGTTTCGGATGTGAAAGGGTTTAAAGAACATCCTGTATAATAATGAAAGTTGTGGAAACAATTATGACTTCAAATCTTTAAAAAAAAAAGAAATGACGATTTGAACTTAGCAAAATTACACTTCTGACAGAATACGACCAACTGACTTTTTGTTCCAAATTTTATCAAAAACTTTTACCCTGGTGGCGATTTTTAAAATAAATTATAATGGCTAGTATATATACAATATAATAACTAGTTGCCGAGTGATAAACATGTTTGAAATCACATTTATACATCAATTATCGCTCCGTAGCAGATCGTCTACATTAGGCATAGTAGGGTTGTTAAAAATCAAATCGAATGTAGGACCGCTATGCACGTGCAAACCACTGCGTGACAGAGCATGATTGCCCCATTTCACACCACACCAAAAGTCTACATAGCATGATAAAGTACGATACCGTGGATTGATATTTATTGTTTTACAATTACGTATTTATCTAATGCCTGGCAAACGCAATAACCAGTACACCAAGAGACCGACAATCTCCAGTCGATTTCCTTTTGCAGGATTTTTACCTGAGAGTACTCGGTAAATTGAAATAATGATTTTGATAAAATTATCACTAAAATCTCTTTTGTTAAGTTTTACTAAGTTATTTGAATCGGGTTGTGGTCCCGTGGCTAGTGTTGCGGACTCACGGATCAGAGGTCCGAGGTTCGAACCCCGTCCTACCTCAACTTGATTTCCATTTTCTAATAGTGAGTTATTTACATCTCGTTGAAAATGGTCACCAAAATTGAAATATTTAGATAAATTATAAGAACGCTAATCAAGGCGTTTTTATTGATATTTTTATTAAAATCATTGACTATGGAGTTTTATAAAAAACCAAGAAGCAAAGCCATACAAGCTTCTTTATCAAGGTATACTCAACTAATGAATTATATCCTATTTTATTTTATCAATATTGTGCTTCGTATGGAACTAATAAATCAAGTCTCTTTGTCTTGTAAGGATGGGAAGAGTAATTTGAGATGGATACGCTCAAAACTACACAGGAGTGGACTAAAGAAAATATTGTTTATTTGGTTATTTATGATTTTTTTCTTATGAATCGCTTTTTTAATTTCTAAGATTTCCAATTTGTCTAATTTTAATATTTGATTTTCAACATGAAGAACTTTTTATCCAGGGTTTTTCTTGAAGTTATGATTATTTTCTATCAGATGGTTTGTGAATTCAGAAAAAATATTATTATTTAGGCACCTTAAGTGTATTTTTACTCTAAAGTATCTTTTAGTTTTTCCAATGTAGATTGAATCACAATCATTACAATTTAGTTGGTATATTATATTTAGGGACTTAAACAATGTTCCTATATTATTAGTTGTGTAGATTGCGGGTTTAATGTTTGATGGTAGGGGACTGAGATAATTGTTTAGAAGCACAATATTGATATAATAAAATAGGATATAATTAGTTAGTTAAGTATACCTTGATAAAGAAGCTTGTACAGGTTTGAAACCGGTCAGTAAAAAAAAAAACGAGTAGTTAAAATAAAAGTTGTTTTAATTACTTAATTATACTTGACACTAAACTTTCTTTTGCAATTCATATTGAACATGTTATCAATAAATCCTTGAAACTCCTTGAATTTATTAACAGAAGCACAACTGACTTCAAAAATATCATCACCCTTAAAGCTCTCTTCAGTTCCCTAGTTGGCCCGCACCTAGAGTATTGCTCTGTTATCTGGTCTCCATATTATGATGTTCACAAAAAATATTTAATCAGTTAAACACCGATTTTAAAAAAAAGATAGGCTGGAGGTTGCGCTTATCCAGAGACCAATATACGTATAATGAGTTAGAAACTAGCTTAAATATATCTTCTCTTCAAAACCGTCAAAATAAATCCAACCTTCTAGTCCTATTTAAAATTCTCAACTCACTCTTTGATGCGCCTGAAATACTGAGCTCGATAAAATTAAATATCCCAACTAGAAACCTCAGACAAAACTTACTCTTTCATACCGATAACCATAGAACTAACTATGGTTTTCATTCCCCTATGCTTAGAATTCTCAGGTCTTCCAATTGTTCCAAGTTGTCTTCTTTTAAACGATCACTGAATCAAATTCAATTATAAACACCTCTCTCCCGCTTCCACTTCCACCGAGTCTACTATATACCATTGTGTCTTTCTACTTTCCTTTATAATAATTTTCTATGTATAAATATGTCCTTAAAAATGCCCATTGGGTATATATATAAATAAATTAATTTAATTAAATACAATGAATAACCACAAACTAATGCTTCAAATAAAAAAAGACATCAAGCGGTTGCTTACTGCTAACAATGGACATGAATGCTAGATTTCTAACTGTGCGCTCTGTAGCTGCAAGACACATTGCAATCTAGCTTTTGTACAAAACAAACAAACCATCACGCTGTTTCGCCGCAAGGTTAGGTAAAGAGGATAGAACGCCATATCACTCTTTGCACACAGACCTCGCTTCCTCTACATTCATACATCTTCTCATGCACGCACGCTGATTATCCCTACTCTTGACATGTCCATCTACTGATGGACTTGATCGTGCCATGTCTTTCTCGGTCTTCCTCGTTTTCTGCATCCATCAACATTCGCATCGTAGATCCTTTAAGCCGTTTTTTCGCTGTCCATTCGCTCTACATGTCCAAACCAACGCAGCACCCCTTCCTTGATTCTGTCGATAATGCAAGTCTCAGCCTTGCATAGTTCGCGGATCTCGACATTTGTGCACCTATCATACATCGTTTTACCAGACATTCGCCTGAGGGTTGGCATTTCGACAGCATTTAACATACTTTCATAATTATTTTTCCAATTCCATACTTCGCTTCCATGCATTAGAGTTGGCACTAGAACTCCTTTGTGAACTGCTAGTTTTGTCATCATTGGAAACGGAGAACTGAATCCCAACCGCCTGTGCGCTCTGCAGCTCAAAGAAACTAGTTATAGTTCTACGAATTCTACATTATCTCTGCTCAGAGACGTCTCGGGATGTTATTGAATGGGTATCAAAAACCAAGTTTTACGTTTTTTCCCCGCAATTAATGTCGGAGAAATTTGCAATACGCACTAAAAACTAAAGTAAGTTTCTATCATTATACCAGCTTTTTTATATTAATTTGCAATTTTCAAGACAATATAATTTGTGTTTTACGAAGATACTTTGCCGCTATTTTGGTTTTTTTGACAATTCAAGAGTCTGAAGTTAGTCTCCAGTCATTATACCAACCTGTCGGTCAGAAAAAATGCAATCCTCTATGAAAATGAAAACGTCCAGCACAAGTCTGAAGTTAGTTTCTATCATCATACCAACTTGTTGGTACAATAATTAAAGTTAAACCGATAATCGAAATAATTGCCGCCGATTTCGTGTTTTTTTATTGTAATTTTGCAAACAGTTAATTGTGTTTTACGAACATTTATTGCGCCATTTTCGCGTTTAAGTTGTAATTTTAAAGACGGTTCATTGTGTTTTACAGACAATTATCAATTATATTTATGGATATGACATTCAAAAAGTTTCAATAAAAAAATGGTGAAATGAAAAAAATTGCTACATATTTTTTTGATAAAATTTGATTTTTACATTACCCATTTACGTATTTTTTGTCGGTCCTTTAAAAAACGTAATTTAGGAGTTTTACTGTGTTTGTGAAATAGAAAGTGGTGTGAAAAATGTGTAAAAAGTTTTTTTATCCTTATCAGCAGTGCAAAAATAGTAGTGCAAAGTAGTGGTGCATAGTAATAGTAGTGCATAGTAGTGCAAAGTAGTGCAAATAGCAGTGCAAAAAACAGTGCAAAAATATGAATGCTTATCCGCATTTAAAATTTAGAAAGTGGTAAGCATGTATTATAATTTTTCTCAAAAGTTTTACTTTTAAATTATCCGTATAAATTATCATTGAAATATATAATACATAGAGATAATACTCTTTATAAATCTGAGCGAAAAAGTCATCCCAAAGTTGACCAGCGGAAGGAGTAAGTGTCGTCACGACTTTGACAAGTAAAGAGTAGTCCAGTAAAAAGCGCGGACTGTTTACATCGGTCTACTGTAAGTTTTATTCAGTATGTCGCTCCCTTCCGCATACGCGTCACCTTTGTTTGTCGTTTCACTATACGCCCGACTAACTGAGCAGGACAGAGACAGGAGATATCTTACGACTGGTAACTTATTAGTAAAACGTTTTTTATCATAAAAATAGATATTTTAAACAAGTATTGATTAAGATTAGAACATTACTTACCGGTGAAAGGTTGCACCATCGCTTTTTAAATCTTTTCCAGATCGATTTGTGCAGTATCTTAGCTTTCATATAGGTATTTTAGTAATTGCGAGGAGAAAAGTAGCCGGGGAATGCTCGCAACAGACTAAAGTCTATTCTATCAAACATAATATGCCAGTTGGCCGCAGGTTGAGGGAACATATTTCGAGCGCTCACGTTTACTCTAGTTTACTAACAGATTTCTGGAGATATTTAATTTTTTTATTCGGCCTTCTAGAGTATTCTGACTGCCTTATCGCGTAAGCGCATGGATATTTTTTTGTGTGACGTAATTAATACTAACATTTTCTTGTACTTGTATTTAAGTTTCGAAGCTTTAAAGATGTACTTTAGCCTAATCATTATTTTTAGACTATTGTGTCATGAAAAAAAACCAATGTGTATTGTGTTTGGAACATTATAAGAGTAGGTAAAACAGGGCGCTTTCAGAAACATATTTATTTATTTTATTAGGTAAACAAACAGTATGTACACATATATTGCCAATTTCTTTGTATATTAGTGTAAGAAACTCATGCACACACCAAAAAAATTGCTTACACTTAATACAATAATTTAAATTATGTTCAATATAATAAATGTAAAAGAAACGAAATGAAAAAATATTTATATAATAATAATGTTAAATG
Source organism: Micrasema longulum (assembly GCF_059751315.1). Taxonomy (NCBI): domain Eukaryota; kingdom Metazoa; phylum Arthropoda; class Insecta; order Trichoptera; family Brachycentridae; genus Micrasema; species Micrasema longulum. The sequence goes on along the minus strand of NW_028279995.1, from coordinate 40,023 downwards.
TCTGCTTCTCTCAAAATTTCTATAATTTTTTACCTAAATTTACATATATTGTCACAAAAAATATCAGCCTCGGTAAATATATTGTTATATTGGTCGCATATATTTGAGTATGACTTTATTTCTTTGAACAATGCAATTCGTATGTAAAGCTCTTAAATGTTTAGATTTGCTACATAGTAACATTTCTTATAAAGGAAATAGTTGTCATGTTTGGAATTACGCCGTTTTATTTTAGACGAATTTATTTTTCGCTGTGGCGTTTTGACGCCGGCCATTTTCTTCATAACAAACCAATTGAAAGAACTTCTTTTTTTGAACGGCCAAAAAAGAGGTTGAAGCAATCGTCGCATTTTGCCTGTTTTTCTGCCAGCCGTTTATAAGACAGGTAGCCGTGTTTTGTAAGTTTTTAACATATTAAAAAATGCCAAATAATGTCATTTCATAGAACAAAACAACCGATTTCCTTCGAGTACCTAATAGGAAACTCCAAAATTGATGTAGTAAGGTCCATCAGAGATTTAGGAGTTGTTTTTGACTATAAACTGACATACAACGAGCATATAGATACTACAGTAAATAAATCACTGAAATTACTTGGCTTCATCAACAGACCTCGGATTTTACTAATGTCTGCACTATCAAAACTCTCAACTTGCTCGACTGTTCGCCCTCTTCTAGAATATGCCCCCTAGAATAGTGGTCTGGTCTCTATTCTATGTGAATTGCATAAATCACATTGAATCAGTTCAGCTTCCAAAAGTAGCGCGGATGCTCAGACTAGAGAGAGGTAATTATTCTTATGCTGATATAGAGTCAATGTTCAATATTTCTAGTCTACTAAAATGTAGAACTAATATTGACTCCGGATATAATATGTTCAGCATACTAAATGGTAAAAGAAGTTTCTGAGATATCTCTACATGAGAGAGTGCGGGTATTATCCTTGGCTCTACCTGACCGAGTTTCTCCAGGGTATGCTTGGCTACAACAGTTTAGAGACTAGAAGGAATGTGTATTTGACTACACATTTTTATTGATTTTTGCGCGGAATGATCGATAATTCTGAAATTATGATGAGCTAAGACAGCGTCAGCATAGATTGTTTCATATTTATTTATTTATTTATTTATTTATTTATTAACGGACATTGTCCATGTATACAATTTATAAGGTTTAAATATTACAATAAAAGAATAGTTTAAAACATTTAAAGAAAAAAGAAAGAAGCATTGACAAACATAAGGGACATCGAGACAAGATCTGGACTATTTATTTAGTGCTCGTTTAAATCGTTGTAAACTTAAACCAAAAAAGTCCAGATCCTGTCTTGAGTTAACAATACGACAAAGGCGGGTCATTGGAGAATTTAGGCCATAGTTTGTTCTATGCTGATCGATGAACAGTACTTCATTGTTTCTCAATCTACGAGTCGGGATATTGAATTTTACTTGTCCCAGTAATGATGGAACATCGATTATACCATTTAGTATGCCGAACATATATATGGAGTCAATATTAGTTCTACGTTTTTGTAGACTAGAAATATTTAACATTGACTCTATTTCAGCATAAGAATAATTATCTCTCTCTAGTCTGAGCATCCACGCTATTTTTCGAAGCAAGCGATGTTGGACTGATTCAATGTGATTAATGCGATTGACATAGAATGGAGACCAGACCACTGAGGCATATTCAAGAAGAGGGCGAACAGTTGAGCAATACAGAGTTTTGATTGTACGGACATTAGTAAAATCAGAGGATATTCTGTTAATGAAGCCAAGTAATTTCAGTGATTTATTTACTGTATTATCTATATGCTCGTTGTATGTCAGTTTATAGTCCAAAACAACTCCTAAATCTCTGATGGACTTGACTACATCAATTTTGGAGTTTTCTAATAGGTACTCGAAGGAAATTGGTTGTTTTGTTCTATAAAATGACATTATTTTGCATTTTTTAATATTTAGTTCTAATTTATTGACTTTACACCATCGGTTAAAAGAGTTAATGTCTGATTGAAGAAGAAAGCAGTCTTGTAAAGTTTGAATTATTTTGAGAATTTTGTTGTCGTCCGCGAAGAGCCAAAAACGAGAGTAAGAGAATGATTTAGCAACATCATTAATAAACAAATTGAAAAGCAGGGGTGCCAAATGAGCACCCTGAGGTACACCCGATGTAACATCAATACTGGTTGATAAATAGTTATTTATCCGAACATTTTGTGTCCTACTAGTTAGATACGATTTAATAAATGATAGTAATGGATCTCTTATTCCCAAGGCATGTAATTTATACATGAGAATTTTATGATCTACTTTGTCAAATGCCTTAGAAAAATCTGTATAAAGAACATCAATCTGCTGACCATTTTCGAGTGCTTTGACAATAACCTGGGTATAATCTACCAGGTTAGAGGTGGTTGATCTGGCAGATCTAAATCCATGCTGTTCATCGATCAGTATATTCTTAAACATGGGCGTGATTTTGCTAGCAATTATAGCTTCAAACATTTTAGGGATACAAGATAATGTTGAGATAGGCCTATAATTGCTAACATCAGATTTATCGCCTGATTTAAAAATAGGCCTTATATAACTTATCTTCCATAAGGATGGAAACTCACCAGATGATAGAGAGAGATTAAACATGAATGAAATTGGTTTAGAGAGACTGAAGCTACAATTTTTTAATAATAAATCTGGAATACCATCAGGCCCAGTGGTCTTTTTACTAGTTAATTTGTTCATAGAACGAAAAACATCATTATTAGAAATTGTGCAACTGTTTAAATCTATAGTATTTGAATATTGTAAAGGGATAGTGCAGCATGAGGAATTATTATTTGCAAAAACGGATGAAAAATGAGTTGCAAAAAGATTTGCAATGTCGGCACCATTAGTTGCTCGTCCGTCATTGAGGAACATAATTGACGGTATATGGTGATCGCCACGCTTATCCGAAACAAATCTCCAAAACTTTTTCGGGTCATCGTTTATCATCTGCTCAGTATTGCTAATAAAGACACTGTAACAGATTCTTGTCTCTGCTTTTACCATTTCTCTCAATTGGGAAAATATTTGGTAATTTATTAGGTTGCCAGTTGATTTATATAATTTGTGATTTCTTTTTTTTTCAAATATTAAGTTTTTTAAATACGGACTGAACCATTTTGGAAACTTTGGTCGGATAAAGTTAGCTTTGGGGATGAACATATTTATTGCTTCATTCAAACATTGGTTAAAGTTAATTACAGCCTCATTAATATCAGTATAAGAAAAAATAGTGCTCCAGTCATAGGACAAGAAATATAGGTTTAACCCATCATAATCACCTTTATCAAACTTGTAATGCGCATTATCGTTAGGCTTAAGTGAGTCAATATTAAAGGCATGCGTAACATTTAAATCAAGTGGTGGGTGATACTTGTCGATGGGCAACAAAGGATCAATAGATTCTAATACAGAAATGTTAGGTATAGTACTGAAAATCAAATCTAGACAGTATCCTGAACAATTTTTTACGAAATTTAATTGATACATGTTCATGTAAGCAAATGAATTTACTACCACCGCTGTTTGAGGGGTATTGGGGCTTTGTGTTTTAACTCCACTTCCATCATTAATCCAAGATACTTTAGGCAAATTATAATCTCCACATATCAGCACAGAAGCTGCATCAGTGGAAACTCGCTCTACCAATTCTGTGTGGGCCTTGTAAGTATCAATAGACGAAGAAGGTGGAATATAAACACAACCAATAATCATTTTTTTGGAACCAACTGAAACACATAATATAATTTGATCTGCAATATTGCTAGAAGACTCAACGGTGTAACAAGAATACAATTTATTTACACATATCATGACACCACCGCCTCGTCTTTTATTTGAAGATACTGAACGATCGCAACGAAATATATTATACTCAGCTAGTCCTAGTTCGGTTGACATGATATTGTCAGATAGCCAGGTTTCCGTAAAAAATAGAAAATCGTATTTACATCCTGTAGAAAGATTACATCTCAAGGTATTTAACTTAGTGTTAATGCCTCGAATGTTTTGATAGTAAATAGAGAAACTACGTTCGAGATTCCGACATTTTAACTTTGGACTAAAAAATTTATCCGTGACAATTCCGATATTCAGGACCAACCTGCCTATGGTTATGCCTGTTGGAAAGGCTACCGCTATGCTGAACAACATCGCTCTGGATATTGATCTGTTCCATGTATCCGAAGGGGTTTTCCGGAGCAGGATTCTTCTACTACTTTGACATGAGTCTCTTACGTGTATTTTTTTTTCTTTTTTATAATATGTACGTATTGAATATATTTTTGTAATGTATATGTTACATTTAAAATAAATTAATTGAATTGAATTGAACATCGTATAATGGGCTATATTGAAAGGTTGTTTGATTATTGATCAAAGGAACATTATTTTTTCAAAGCTTTCCTGACAGTAAGTGGTCATATACAAATATTTAATAACATTAAAATAAATTATTATTGTTATCATTAAATCAGGGCATGCAGCTATCAGCTGAGATGACCCTATCTTGTTTTTCTGGTAAGCTTATTTAGCTTGCTTTATAAAAGGTACAGGATTATAGGATTTAAAAAGGGTAAAATGGTATATTTATAGGGAATGGCTTTAATTAACCATAATTTAATTCAAAGATGATAATATTTCAAATCTAACTGCTGAAAACATGAAAAAACCATTGTGTATCGCTAAGGACTCGGGCGAAACGTGCACCCGCGCCAACTTTCCGAGAGCTACTAATACTAAGTTGACTAAGTAGCTAGTACTGGACTACGCGACTGACTGCGATGGGCGTAAATTCGTAAATTGCGCCACCTGTGGTCGTTCAATGCGCCACGGTTTGGCCACCACTGCTCTAGATGGACCAAAAAAGACCCGGACTGGCGACCCAGAATGGATGGAAGAAGTGTCGGCAGACCTCAGACGAGGTGGTCTGATGACATGAGACGGGTTGCAGGAAGTGGTTGGATGCGGTTGGCTCAGGATAGAGAGATATGGAGACTAAAGGGGGAGGCCTATTTTCACTACTGGATAATAAACGGTTGATGATGATGATGATGAGGGTGACCTCGTATAATGGGCTATATTGAAAGGTTGTTTGATTATTGATCAAAGGAACATTATTTTTTCAAACCTTTCCTGACATTTAGTGGTTATATACAAATATTTAATAACATTAAAAATATATTATTGTTGTTATCATTAAATCAGGGCATGCAGCTATCAGCTGAGATGACCCTATCTTGTTTTTCTGGTAAGCTTATTTAGCTTACTTTATAAAAGGTACACAGCTAAAATAGGCTCATTGCATTTTTTCCAATTTTGAGATATTAACCTTTCCCTTACTGTCCTAAAAACACCCGCGAGTTACGGTGCTCTGTAGTCACTACACATTAAAAAAATAAGAGATTTAAAAGGGGAAAATGGTATATTTATAGGGAATGGCTTTAATTAACCATAATTTAATTTAAAGATGATAATATTTCAAATCTAACTGCTGAAAACATGAAAAAACCATTGTGTATCGCTAATGACTCGGGCGAAACGTGCACCCGCGCCAACTTTCCGAGAGCTACTAATACTAAGTTGACTAAGTAGCTAGTACTGGACTACGCGACTGACTGCGATGGGCGTAAATTCTTTACTATTTTCTTCATACAAAATGAAACATTGGTACCTATGCTGTGTGTGAGAATGATTTATCCCCGATTTCCGATAAAATGCTTTTTCTGCGCTAATAAGTACTTATTATTTAATAACAAATTATTTCAGTCTATACGTAAATGTGTAATGGAGGAATACTGAAAATCCAAACCCAATATTGTTTATATTTATAAAGATATTATAGTTATTAGACGCAATGTGTACTAGCCACACATCACCGGGAGGGAGGGTTAATAGTGACTGACTGATTGCAACAAGATTTTCAGCCGAAACCATAATGTATTTGAATAAGTTAAAAGTCACTTCAAAACGCCTAAAACTAGGCATCTTTGTTAAACCTTAGGAGTACATTAAAATAAGTGTTGAATAAAAGGCATAAACTGAATGTTTCGTTTTTATGTTGTACATAACTTATGTGTAGAGACCGGAAAACAGCGGTGTTATTATTTGTGAAAAGCGGTGTTATTTTTGAAAACTGGCGGTGTTATTTTTTAGAACCAATTTGAGTACACGGGTTGTAATAAAAGTCAAAAGCGTTGTTTTTTTTTAATTAAAAATATTTATTTTACAATAACAATTTTACAATAACAATAACAATTTTACAATACAACATTAAAAACACTGAATATAAACTACATACTATGGTAATATTTTTTTTTTTAAACTGAATACAAAAAAATTAGCAAATATTACATAAAACGCGGAATATATCGGTAGTCAGATGGCAGAAGGGACCATCTGTAATTTTCAAAAATGTTCAGGAGAGCTAAAATAGGACTAAATTCCAAGACTTCAATCCACAAACTAAAATATTTTAGTGTTATTTTTAAATAACAAATTACCATTCTAAATAATGCTGTTTTTATTTATTTTTTTCTATGTGTATTTACCGAAATATTTACTAAAACTTTTGAAAACTAAAACACAGAAAAAAATACAGATGGTCCCTTCTGCCATCTGACTACCGATATATGTGTGCAATGCACATGCAAAAGATGGTCACCCAAAACCACCTTCTCAACACATTTAGTCATATAACGCGCTGAATCTGTCACTACACTCTTCACATTTTTAAACTCAATATTGTAGTCTTTCAGGGCGTCGATTATAGCCCTGACACAATTTGTAGCGTTGGCTGACTCTAAAAATGTTACCCCTGCCACAAACAGTTTTACCTCTTCATGACTTGTATTAATTCTAAATAATATGGCGAACACACAACGGCCTGAAGTCGGTAGTTTCGTCGCAAAACAAATCATTTTTTTTGTTTTGTAAAACTTCTTTCACTTTGCAAACTCTGTCGGCAGCTACAAATCCGAGATATTTCTCCCTTAATTATGGTTAGATAATTTATATAGCGCCATTTAGTGAAAAACACCTCAAGGGCGCTGAAATGTTTTTGTGCGCAGCAAATCTCCAGCACCTGAAAAAAAACAATTGTAAACTGAGAAAGGAAAACTGTATTTTCGTTAATTTTTTAGGTCTACTTTCAAATGTTTTCATTCGGCGTTAATCTTGAAATTATAATAGTTTTTGTAAAAGTTGTGGCTTTGGAAATTGTTTTGATCAGTTAAGTTTACGAAACAAATTCACTGCGTACTATAAAAATTACAGGTAAAATGCCGAATGTCGTATTTTTATCACTTTATAAATATGTGTCAAAAATAGTAAGGTTATCAAAATCGGTAAAATAACGTTAAAAATAAATGTTTTGCTCAGAATAAAATAAATAATTAATAAATCAAATACCTTGCATATATTTGTCAATCCAGGCTCTGACATGCGGATCATCGAGTTTTTCCGAAGGTATATTGGCTTTGATAAGGTTTCAGTCGTGTCTTTAACTAATTCCGTAACAGCATCCTGTCTTCTGGTTACATCTTTTATTTATAAGATTGCTTTGAAGTGCAAGCTGAATTCTTCTCGTAATTTTTCCTACGTTTCACACCATGAATATGTTTTTCACAAGAATCCTTTCATTCCCAAGATATCGTCATATTCATCAGAATCGGCACATAAAAACACAAATTTGACAGCTTCAAGCCAAGATTTCATAGAATGACGCAGAGAAACAAGTGTGAAGTTAGCAACTTAAAATATTCTTCGAAATATTTTATGGCTGTTCAAAGTTTGCTTAGCTTCTTCTTCTTTTTTCACCCCTAAGTTGGGTGTTCTAGCCAGTGTCAAAAAAACTAAGAAAAGGAAGAAGCTGAGCAAGCTTTGAACAGCCATAAAATATTTCAAAGAATATTTTAAGTTGCTAATTTCACACTTGTTTCTCCGCGTTATTCTATGAAATCTTGGCTTGAAACTGTCAAAATTGTGTTATGTGCCGATTCTGATGAATATGACGATATCTTGGGAATGAAAGGATTCTTGTGAAAAACATATTAATGGTGTGAAACATAGGAAAAATTACGAGAAGAATAGAGCTTGCACTTCAAAGCAATTTTATAAATAAAAGATGTAACCAGAAGACAGGATGCTGTTACGGAATTAGCTAAAGACACACCTGAAACCTTATCAAAGTCAATATACCTTCGGAAAAACTCGATGATCCGAATGTCAGAGCCTGGATTGACAAATATATGCAAGGTATTTGATTTATTAATTATTTATTTTATTCTGAGCAAAACCTTTATTTTTAACGATATTTTACCGATTTTGATAACCTAACTATTTTTGACATATTTATAAAGTGATAAAAATACGACATTCGACATTTTACCTGTAATTTTTATAGTACGCAGTGAATTTGTTTCGTAAACTTAACTGATCAAAACAATTTCCAAAGCCACAACTTTTACAAATACTATTATAATTTCAAGATTAACGCCGAATGAAAACATTGAAAGTAGACCTAAAAAATTAACGAAAATACAGTTTTCCTTTCTCAGTTTACAATTGTTTTTTCAGGTGCTGGAGATTTGCATGCGCACAAAAACATTTCAGCGCCCTTGAGGTGATTTTCACTGAATGGCGCTATATAAATTATCTAACCATAATTAAGGGAGAAATATCTCGGATTTGTAGCTGCCGACAGAGTTTGCAAAGTGAAAGAAGTTTTACAAAACAAAAAATTGATTTGTTTTGCGACGAAACTACCGACTTCAGGCCGTTGTGTGTTCGCCATATTATTTAGAATTAACCCTTATACTGCTAAACAACGATATATCGTTGTTGTTAATCCCTATCATAAAGTTCTAACTAGACTGATGCTGACGTCATAATCCCCAAAAGGGTAAATGAATTCGGGAACTGCTTGTTGCACTTAACCGTCAGTGGTATAAAACATTTTCAAAACATAAAAATTACTTATTCAACGGGTTATTATTTAGTTTCGTACTTATTTCAGGCCTACGGAAAATTTAATACAAAAAATATTTTCTTACGCGCAGTAAAAATTTAAGCATTAAATTGTACAGCAAAGTTTCTTGAAAATGAATAAAAAATAATTTAAAATATTTTGATGAAAACCAACAACTTTAAACGACGTCACTTGTTCATATGAATCAACCGATGATAAGAGGGTTGTTTAAGATTTCCGGTTTGCTAATCGTCAATAAACCAATCAACAGAACTAACCGAGAAGAAGCGGAAGAGACCTTGCGATGTCACACGTGGATTAATGTCAGAAATACAAAACTTTAAAAGATCGTAGCGCTGATAATACGATACATAAAAATTGAAAAAAAAAAGCTTCGTCTATTAACAATTAATTTTTTTTAAACCACTAAACATCCTCATTATAAATTTACTTATGATGTTTAAATTCACAGTGCTTTTAAGAAAAGAGAAACGACTAAACACAGAAAACTTCTAGCTAGTCGGGACCTGAAACAGTGAACTTTTTTACATTCCAGAAACAGTGAAATAAAAAATAAATCAATGTTAATAGTAAGATTTTTTATCACTTATATGACATCTGAGGAAAATAATTATATTCGGTGTTTTCCCCGCTATTAAACCCGATTCAGTGATTACGAAAATATTGATGTACTTCCGTAATGAATAACTAATTGAATACTTTACCTTTAATATAAAAATTATTATCTTGTGAGGTCCCTATATCACCGGAAAATCCCATAATTAAGAATATAAACAAATAAGTAAAGAGCCATAAAACATAAAAAATAATTCACCATGGAACCTAATGATTGTCAATTAGGACGTTTGAATATTAAAAAATCATTTGTTAATTTATTATAATGGGTACCCACAGTAATGGGAAATCAAAATGTTTAAGCTGTTCATTAGGTAGTAATTATTACTAACAAAACGTAATTATTACTATACAAACTCTATTCTACAAACTATTCTACAAAGAAAACGTAAATGAGGTATATCAGCTCGATATTGATCCAAAAATACTTCAGAAAAAGCTTCTTCGATTTCGTGCTCTTCGTAAGAGTCATATTATAAATTATTATCACTATCACTTAAAAAAATATCATTATTGTTTAATTCACTCTCGGAATAGGTTCAGCTGCTAAGCCTCTGAGTTTCTCGGCGAGATACTATTATTTCTTTATCACTTTTACTATCCGTTATCATTTTGAATGATATATTTTGTAAATTTATTCATAATAAAAAGGACGCTTTGCAGAGTTAAATTGTTAGTTAAAGTAACAAAGTAAGATTAAAAATATATAAATAAATGTAAAAATTATGTAATTTACCTCAGCTGTTTGAAATTTCGGCAACTGTTGTCTATCTCGCTCAATCCATTATGCGTGAACTAGCTATTAGTGAAACGAAATATTTTTCTTAGAAGAGATATCAATTTTTGAGACAGTTGTACAAAAACATTATTTTTTTTAATTAAAATTATATTATGACAACTACCAAGAAATAATATCACTTAGTACATTTACCGGTTACCTTTAAGTTTCAATCTAAATAACTCCCTACAAACATTTGGACATACTCAAAATATTGTTGATTAAAATAACTTGCATAAAAAATTTAAAGTATTTTTAGGCATTACCTAGGAGGTAAAATAATTTATCCAGATGAAACTCACCGACATCAATAAAGGTTTCAGCTCTTTTAGTTTGCAAAAGTCAACAGATGGAAGAGTTGAGGTAATGTAAAAATAACCATGAATGTGCATGTGTAAATATAACCAGAATAGTGAATATTTCGCAGTGTGTAAAGTGGTCATTTGAACCAGCCAATGACAGATCATAAGTCCTGTAAATGCCTAGACTTCCATATTCACTTGGCAAAAATGTTTTCCCTCTCTGTTGCAACAAATTTCAAGATATATTTTACTCAATTTTTGTTTAGCATGCATTTATGGAAGTGGTAGGTTTGATAATATATAACAGAGCACTTTGCCCCGCAATCAACAAAAAAACTATCATAATTATTTCGTTTCAATAATAACAATGCGCCTTGAGATTGCAGTACGAGATCAGTTTTGTTTGTTTTTATTTTCAATTTAGAAAGGGTTTACAACCGCTGTACGAAAAATGTCTATTTGCGGCACGAATTTTCTATCTTGCTCACTCCATTGGGTTTGAACTAGATATTTATGAAATGGAAGATTTTTCTTGGAATTGCTATTAATTGATAAAACAGTAGTGTGTTTGGAAAACAACGTATTCGATAAAATATTTTTGAAATGTATAAATAAGAGGATTTCTGATTAGATTCTTGAAAAACTGCGTAGCAGCGTAAGGGTTAATACAAGTCATGAAGAGGTAAAACTGTTTGTGGCAGGGGTAACATTTTTAGAGTCAGCCAACGCCACAAATTGTGTCAGGGCTATAATCGACGCCCTGAAAGACTACAATATTGAATTTAAAAATGTAAAGAGTGTAGTGACAGATTCAGCGCATTACATGACTAAATGTGTTGAGACGTTGAAGGTGGTTTTGGGTGACCATCTTTTGCATGTGCATTGCACACATATATATTCCGCGTTTATGTAATATTTGCTAATTTTTTTGTATTCAGTTTAAAAAAATATATATTACCAGTCGGTTTATAATATGTAGTTTATATTCAGTGTTTTTAATGTTGTATTATTGTAAAATAAATATTTTTAATGCAAAAAAACAACGCCTTTGACTTTTATTATCAACCCGTGTACTCAAATTGGTTCTAAAAAATAACACCGCCAGTTTTCAAAAATAACATCGCTTTTCACAAATAATAACACCGCTGTTTTCCAGTCTCTACACATAAGTTATGTACAACATAAAAACGAAACATTCAGTTTATGCCTTTTATTCAACACTTATTTTAATGTACTCCTAAGGTTTAACAAAGATGCCTAATTTTAGGATTTTTGAAGTGACTTTTAACTGATTCAAATACATTATGGTTTCGGCTGAAAATCTTGTTGCAATCAATCAGTCACTATTAACCCTCCCTCCCGGTGATGTGTAGCCAGTACACATTGCGTCTAATAACTATAATATCTTTATAAATATAAACAATATTGGGTTTGGATTTTCAGTATTCCTCCATTACACATTTACGTAGAGACTGAAATAATTTGTTATTAAGTAATAAGTACTTTTTAGGCACAAAAAAAGCATTTTATCGGAAATCGGGGATAAATCATTCTCACAGCATAGGTACCAATGTTTCATTTTGTATGAAGAAAATAGTAAAGAATTTACGCCCATCGCAGTCAGTCGCGTAGTCCAGTACTAGCTACTTAGTCAACTTAGTATTAGTAGCTCTTGGAAAGTTGGCGCAGGTGCACGTTTCGCCCGAGTCATTAGCGATACACAATGGTTTTTTCATGTTTTCAGCAGTTAGATTTGAAATATTATCATCTTTGAATTAAATTATGGTTAATTAAAGCCATTCCCTATAAAAATACCATTTTACCCTTTTTAAATCTCTTATTTTTTTAATGTGTAGTGACTACACAGCACCGTAACTCGCGGGTGTTTTTAGGACAGTAAGGGAAAGGTTAATATCTCAAAAATGGAAAAAATGCAATGAGCCCATTTTAGCTGTGTACCTTTTATAAAGTAAGCTAAATAAGCTTACCAGAAAAACAAGATAGGGTCATCTCAGCTGATAGCTGCATGCCCTGATTTAATGATAACAACAATAATATATTTTTAATGTTATTAAATATTTGTATATAACACTTACTGTCAGGAAAGCTTTGAAAAAATAATGTTCCTTTGATCAATAATCAAACAACCTTTCAATATAGCCCATTATACGAGGTCACCCTCATCATCATCATCAACCGTTTATTATCCAATAGTGAAAATAGGCCTCCCCTTTAGTCTCCATATCTCTCTATCCTGAGCCAACCGCATCCAACCACTTCCTGCAAACCGTCTCATGTCCTCAGACCACCTCGTCTGAGGTCTGCCGACACTTCTTCCATCCGTTCTGGGTCGCCAGTCCGGGTCTTTTTTGGTCTATCTAGAGCAGTGGTGGCCAAACCGTGGCGCATTGCATTCTTGTGGCCATTATTTAAAAATAAATATAACATAAAATATTTTCATAACCTGATCAGTGCATGTGCTCATTAAAATGAATGTCGTGTTGTTTATAATCGGAGTCCTGACAAAACCGGTAGACATAGAAAAGTCGGTGAGTGGTTATATACAAATATTTAATAACATTTAGTAAAATGTTTGACCACAGAGTGAATGCTTTAAATATTAATAATATTATATTCTATAAAGATTTAACATTGTCTATGAAGAACGTCCCGTTTGGTCGTGGAATCACTAAATCACTTGGCAACGCCGACGAGCGCCGGACGCACGCACCGCTCTTGAAGCTTGTAGCCCACTTTGCTGACTACGACCACGGTCCCGGGTTCCGCCCCCTGCACCTCCTGAGGATATTCAAAACAGTTAGAATAATTTATTTCATCAGCAATCAACATATATTGAATTAAAATATTCTCCACCGTCTAAATATTATTAAAAAAACAGGAATTTATTTTGAATATTTTGTTTTTTGATTAAAATATTATTTATAATATTTGGGTCGTAACCATTATTAATAGCAAATCCTTTTATTGTGTATTATAATATATTAAATAATAATGTCCCACAAAGTGCTTCAAACATAAAAATAAAAAAAGAAAATACATTTACCTGTGCAAACAGGGCTTCGTGCAAGTTAGGATCAAACTTCTCCTTGATCGGATTTACCACTTCGAGCCCGTGTCTCCGAAATACTTGGTTCAGCTGAGCCTCTGTCAGCGTCAGACCGTCCAGCAAACTCTTGAGGTGTGCGTTGCCCTCGGATATCTACAAACGAATATGTTCATTTACAGAGCACCTATTCAATAATATTTATTTATTTATATATACGCCCAATAGGCATTTTTAAGGACATATTTATAGACATAGAAAATTATTACAAAGGAAAGTAGAAAGAGACAATGGTATATAGTAGACTCGGTAGGAGTGGAAGCGGGAGAGAGAGGTGTTTATAATTGAATTTGATTCAGTGATCGTTTGAAAGGAGACAACTTGTTATTAAAGAAATCAAGACTGGTATGTTTGTTGGCAGACTTGAGAATTCTGGGCATAGGGGAATAAAAACCATAGTTAGTTCTATGGTTATCGGTATGAAAGAGTGAGTTTTGTCTGAGGTTTCTAGTTGGGATATTTAATTTTATCGAGCTTAGTAGTTCAGGCGCATCAAAGAGTGAGTTGAGAATTCTAAATAGGACTAGAAGGTGGGATTTATTTTACCTGATCTTTAGGAACGCAGGTAGTGGCTATCGCTAGGGTGTCCGCTACCGCTAGGAGATCCTTACAGAAGCCCTGGATGCTGAAGACCTTGGCGTCTTCTACTTGGCGCGCCATTCTCTTTCGCAGATTCTCTCCGTCGGCCAAGGCTCGCTTGTATTTATCCTAGGAAATAAACAAAAGTGTGCATTTTATCTCTTCCTCGTGAAAACTTAGTTACCTAGAGTATGCTGGTGACGCGGTTATTATTGATAATTCAGTTGGGGGTCGAGTCACCGGAGTTAAAAGGCTAAAGAGGTACTGGTAGTTTAACTTAAGCTGGCGCATTCAGAAAACTCAACAACGCATTTAAAATCTACAGGATGTTGATTAAAAAAAATATTGTATTAAATTTGAACCAAATGTGCTATCTTTTTTTAAAATTCGGTGTTGGATTAGAGGGTTGTGTGTATGAGAAAAAAAATATACAATTGGTTAAGAAAATGTAATATTAATTTACTAAAATACTTTGTTTCATTATTTTATACATTTTACATTAAAAAAAATTAATGTTGTATTTTACTTATTATAGTCCTTCCGAAAACAAGAGGCAATTTAAATTTGAAAAATTGTATTTTTTTTATAGTCTAAAACTAGAATGCGAAATTGTGTATATTTTTTAATATTTTTTTTTTATTAATTTTTTTTGTTTTTTTACAATAAACATGATAATAAAACAGAGTATTAAAAAAATAAAGCATAATTACATATCAATGAAGTACATATTAATAGAAAAATAGTAGACAAAAAAATCCCACAAAGGTATGGCCTGTTCGTGGGTATACAAGAAAATGTTAAAGAATTTTTGCTCCTAAAGTAAATAATGGACAGTTATAATAATTTTGTATAACATAAAAAAGAAAAAATAAATTATTCTGTAAAAGGTAAAATGGTTTTTTTTTTATAGTAATTAAAAAAGGAAATAAAAAATATTAAGAAAAAAACACAAAAATACTCCTTATTATTAAAGGGCAACAAAATAAATCAGAAAAAAAAGAGTTCATATCTTTAGTTTGAATCCAGGATAGTGTATGTTTTTTAAAAGAAGGAAAATTTTGAAAGTTTGGAATCAATGAAATATTATCAGTAAAAAAAGAATTAAAAATTTTTGGGCCTATAAAATATGCATGTCTCTGTGCGAGCCTCGTTTTGCAATGAGGTATTTCTAACACGATTCCTTCTTTGACTAGATCTATTTGAATTACTTGTAAATAAATTTTGGTTCTTAAATATATATTTTAAACATTGAAAACAATATATCTGTCTTAGGTCTAAAAGTTTAGCTTCTTGGAACAATTGGAAAGAGGGAAAAGTGCGATTTTTGTGAAGCATTATTTTTAATATAAATTTTTGAATAGTTTCAAATGGTTTAATATGATTGTTGTAAGTTCCCCCCCATCCAATTATTCCATAGGAAAGCGATGACTTTTAGGTATATAAATAACAAGATTTATTGTTTATCAATAAAAGTGTACACATATTTTCTCCGATATAATTTGTACTGTGCATTTTGATTACATTCTATTAATTATTATTAAGATAAACACAAAATATTAAATAAAATTATGCTTGTTTAAAAATAAATACTCGTAAATATATGACATTTTCTTAAGCAATTGTTTTTTTTCGCTCTAATCCAAAAGAAATTTTTAAAAACATTTAATATAATATCTAAGATTTTAAAAATCAGTATTCTCTACACTAAAAATGTTTTTGTGTAAGTTTTGCGAGAGCGCCATCACTACATAATCGAACAATTCATAATTCGATTAAATGAAAATACCTACATGTCCTACATATATATATATACCACCCTAACCTAACCTACATATATATATATACCACCCTAACCTAACCTAACCTAACCTAACCTACATATATATATATATACCACCCTAACCTAACCTAACCTACATATATATATACCAGTGTTTTTAATCCATAACTTAATACTCGTACATATTATTATATTTTTAGTATTAAGAATCGGAGCGAAATTCAGACGAACGCAGAAGCATTCTGTGTATATTGTATTACCATACCATTAGCAACTAATAAAGCAATAGTTGTCTATGTCACACTCATAAGCGCGAGAGAGAGAGAGATTATTTTCATAATGCGTATGCCGTGCGATGTCATACCATGGGCTTATTCACTGATACTACACAATGCGTATGTGTAAGTATAGCGCACGCGCCAGCTTATAAAAATCCACCAGTTTGCCATTATACTGGATTTCATCCCCTAGGGAGTCATTAAGATCGACAGAATTGAATCGGGTTGTGGTCCAGTGGCTAGTGTCGTGGATTCATGGATCAAAGGTCCGGGGTTCGCACCCCACTCTACCACAACTTAATTTCCATTTTCTAATAGTGAGTTTTTTACAACTCGTTGATAATAGCCACCAAAATTTAAATATTTAGGTATATGATAAGAATGCAAAGATTTCTTTAAAAAAAAAAAATTACAACAGGTATGGAGAACATTTTAGAGAAGGGAATATGGAAGCCTAGGCATTTACAGGGCTTATGACCTGTCATTGGCTGGTTTAAGTGGCCACTTTACACCCAATCTAGTCTTTTGTCTACAAACATTTGGACAAGCTCAAAATATTGTAATAAAACCAACTGGCCCAAGAAGTTTAAGAATTGTAAATTGTTTTCAGGCGTTTCAGGGTTCAAACAATTTCCTTAAATTTATTTTGAATTAAACCTTTCCCTCACTGTCCTAAAAACACCCGCGCGTTACGGTGCTGTGTAGTCACTACACATTAAAAAAATAAGAGATTTAAAAAGGGAAAAATGGAATATTTATAGAGAATGGCTTTAATTAACCATTTTCAATTCAAATATGATAATATTTCAAATCTAACTGCTGAAAACATGAAAAAACCATTGTGTATCGCTAATGACTCGGGCGAAACGTGCACCTGCGCCAACTTTCCAAGAGCTACTAATACTAAGTTGACTAAGTAGCTAGTACTGGACTACGCGACTGACTGCGATGGGCGTAAATTCTTTACTATTTTCTTCATACAAAATGAAACATTGGTACCTATGCTGTGAGAATGATTTATCCCCGATTTCCGATAAAATGCTTTTTTTGTGCCTAATAAGTACTTATTACTTAATAACAAATTATTTCAGTCGATACGTAAATGTGTAATGGAGGAATACTGAAAACCTAAACCCAATATTGAATATATTTCTAAAGATATTATAGTTATTAGACGCAATGTGTACTAGCTCCACAACACCGGTTTTAACTCTGAAATAACTCTTTTATGGTGAAATGGAACTTACCCACATGAAAAAGGTTTTACTTTTTTTTTTTGCACCACAACAGGCCAGGAGACCCAATTACAGTGGTGAATTACATCACAGAACACCCAGGCTTGAGAAAAAATTCATTTTAATTTTTGTGTTCTCACCGGGAATCGAACCCGGAACCTTCCGAGTGTGAGTCAAGCATCTTGACCACTACACCACGGAGGCCGCCTTTTACTGCACAAAAGTCAATGGATGGAAGAGTTGAGGAAATGTGGATGTTTAAACATACAGGTCATAGGCCCTGTAGATGCCTAGCCTTCCCTCTCTTTAGCAACAAATTTAGATTTAGTATCACTTGTATTTATTTTTGTAATAAATTACAATAAATATTCACACATAATTTTTCACTAAAAAACTTGTATGTTTTACTAACAAAGAATAAGAAAATTACCTCAAAGTCTTTTGACTTTTCCTTGAATTCTTCTAAATCTTTATTAAGCGCTTCTAACTCCTGCTGGCATCTTTTTTCCGCTTCTGTCAACGATTCCGAACTTTCTTTCACCTCTTCGGACGCAAACGATCGGACGGCAAACGCACTGGGAAGATTTGTGACGGGCGCCGATCTGAAAAAGAATTAAGAAACGATGTTTCGCTTTGAATCACTCACGGAACTGCGGGCCGTACTAAAAAGTACCTTCCATAAATGTTGCTAGGATTGTAAAACACGCCGGCATAGTTATTAATTGCTAGAGAAGCCCTTTAGCTTTCAATACTTTTATTTTTTGGGTTATCCCGTGTACTAGCCAACCGTATTGCCTCCGCTCGATGGCGGTTGTCACCGGAGTTTGTTAGTCCGTTCTCTTATTGCTTCATTCCTTACAAAGCCAAACCACCGCACACCCAAGATTTTTCTAAGACACCTTTTCTCAAAACCATGTGCCACGATTCGCATCTGTAGAAGAGAATAGGTTTTATGCATGCGTTATATAGGCGGCATTTGGTTTTAACTGAGGAAATATCCAATCTCAGGACAGCCTTCATACTGTTGAATGTGGCGCCTGCTACACCTAGCCGCTACAAAAATCGCAAATTACTCAAAAGGATGCCTTAACACAGTATAATTAAAAGCCCTAGGACTTACATCATTGGAAGAACGACGGAAGAGAGCGGACTCGATAAAAACTTATAAGATACCCAAATTTACTAGGACTGCCCCCTGCATGAGATGTATTAGTTAAATCCCAACACACATTTATAGGTCCATAACTGGAAGCTCTATCGTCCCCAATTCCAAGATAAACTTCCTTTCCAGCGGGGTAGTTTCAGACTGTAATAAATTGTCAAGTCTAGTTGTCCATTCCATTTCAGTCAACCGGCTCAAAATCTGTTTGGATGCTTTTTTGAAGGAAGAACTTGGACCAAAAGCAGTACATGAGATTTAGGCGCATCAGCTTAGGCTGCCGCCTATAACGAATGATAACAATATTGAGGAATAAACAAAGATTGTAAAAATATACATGAACTCTGTGTATTTTTAAATCAAACCTCGTAATCTGGGTCTTTTTGATATTTGTTTATGTTGGTAAAAAAGTTGTTTCAACTTTTGTCAAAAAACTTTAAATATCTCGTATTATTTACATAAGAATTACAATTACATTGTAGAAATCATTTGTTCGTAGTTTGCTTGAATTTATTATTTTTAATTCAATTTTATTTATTTATATAAATGTACATTACAAAATGGAATATCTTAATTCATGCATATAGAAATAATTAAAATAATTAGGTAAAATTAGGTATATTTAAAAGTAACACATGAGTATACATAATATCCAGAGAATAATATGTTAAAAAAGTAAGAGAATCTTGTAACGAAAAACTCCCTCGGAGACGTGAAAAATGTCAATGTCCAAAGTAATATTGTTCAACATAGAAATAGCCCTTCCAACAGGTATAACCATTGGCAGATTGGTCCTGTATATTGGAATGTGAAACAGTCTATGCTGACGCTGTCTCAGGCATTTAAGAAGCAAGCGGTGGTGTCTCTCCTGACTCGCGATGTCACACTTGCCATTTACGTCTAGATTATGGCATATTTATACCTTTTATTAATTTAGGTAGATTTTAAGACTGTTTAGATTAAGTATTGCTCATTAATGCCAATCTATTAGAGCTTACTTAAGCCTCTTGATTGGCTATAAAAAAATCAAAAAATAAGACACAGAAATGACTAAAGAGTTAAAATCTACGAATAAGTCTTGAAAAATACAGCTATCTACGTTACTCGTCAACCTCCGCGTAAAACAGCAATAACTTAATGAATAAGAAGCAAAAATGTCGGCAGGACACTTGAGTACGAACTGAATTCATTTTTCCGATTTAATCATCAAATGTTTTTATGTAATGCAATAATCGGGCGGTATTAATCAAATAATTTATTTTCCTTCTAAAATTTCATCATTCGTGTTTGAGGTTATGTTGCGCAACTCGGAATTACCTGAGAAAAGACAAGTGGCGGTATCTTCCGGAAGCTTCGCTGAGAGTTTTCGCTAGTCTTATAAACCGTGGAATCTTCAAACTGGCCATTTTGCAATTAATTAAAGATCGCTTTATCGCAAAAGTCACTCACTTACTCGAATGTCACAGAAACGAGCAATGTCAGATGATTTACATAGAAAAACATGCCGTGCGCCGTAGACAAACCTCGATCTCAACGGCTGTAGGGAGAATATTAAATTTGTAAGAACTTGATCTTGTTTATGGTACTTATTTAATTTTATTAGCATGCGAAATGAATTAGTTTAGCATTCAAATACGACTACTATGCTAAAATGCCCCTTTTCAATATTTTTTGTCCTAGCTTTAATTTTCTTAAGTTGAATTTTATTTTAATTGTATCAGAACATTTAAAAAAATGTTTTTATTGTAACTAAATGAACTGAATAAATCGGTAGATACATAAATAATAAATAACTTTTGAATTAATTTGGTAATTTTGGATTTACCTTAAGGATTCATAACGTTTCTTTGAAGATTTTTTTGTGATTGAAAACTTTAAAATGTAAACAATCTCCCGTCGATTCTCCCCGAGATTTTTATTCTAGGATTCTATCCTCTCAATTATTTTTTTTCTAGTATGTTTAGCGGATGCTATTTAATTACGTTTTTTTTTGCATAATCTACTTAATGAAACAAACAAAACAAACAAACCATCACGCCATTTCTCCGTAGGTGTAGGCAGAGAGGATAGAACGTCATATCACTTTGTCTTTGAATACTGACTTCGTTTCCTCTAAATTCATACATCTTTTCATGCATGAACGCCGATTATTCCTACTCTTGACATGTTCATATTTAAGTATTTGATGGATTTGATCGTGCCATCTCTTTCTCGTTTTCTGCATCCATCAACGTTCGCATCGTTGATCATTTTAGCTGTTCTTTCGCTTTACCTACATGTCCAAACCAACGCAGCACCCCTTTCTTGATTCTGTCAATAATGCATGTCTCAGCCTTACACACTTCACGGATCTCGACATTTGTGCACCTATCATACATCGTTTTACCACACATTTGCCCGAGAGATCGTATTTCGACAGCATTTAACCTACTTTCATTTTTTTTTCCAATTCCATGCTTCGCTCCCATACATTAGAGTTAGCACTAGAACTCCATTGTGAACTGCTAGTTTTGCCTCCTGCGATAAACATTTATTTAATACATCCATGGAACGCAGCATTGTTCCGAGAGTCATAAAGAAAGCAAATGTAACTCCACTTTAAAAAAAATCACAACTAGATGTGGAAGATCTTTCCAGTTTTCGCCCTATTTCAAATCTTTCCATCGTATCAAAAATACTAGAAAAAATAGTTTCTCATAGGCTCGTTAACTACATATATCGAGCGGAATTCTTTATTTTCGGTAAGGCAATCGGCATACCGACGTTTTCATTCCACAGAGACGGGAGTGATAAGAGTACTGTCTGACATTATAACGGCGGTGGACTCTGGTAATCTGGTGTTGATGGCTCTTCTGGACATGAGTGCTGCATTCGATACTGTAGACCATAATATTTTGTTTGAAGGTCTGGAGAAAACTTATGGTATCCGTGATCAGGCACACATGTGGATCAGTTCATATCTTAATAAAAGAGAATATGCAGTTGTGTTCCAGGGTAAAAGCTCAACCAACTTTCGGGTGTCTACAGGAGTGCCTCAAGGGTCAGTACTCGGACCACTTCTCTATCTCTTTTACACTAAAGATATAGATAACATTATCAAAGAATGTGGATTGTGGTCTCACTGCTATGCAGATGATACGCAGATTTATTTTTATTGCAAACTAGGCGAGAAAAGTGTGCTTGTCAATTTAATTGATGGATGCATCAAGAAAATAGGAATCTGGATGGCTGAAAACAGACTAACATTAAACCCATCAAAAACTGAACAACTGTGGGTGACTTCAGCCAGACGACAGAATTTGATCCAGGATACGGCTCTACCCAATGTAGGGAGTACCGCTTTACCCACCGTTAAACTACTGGGAGTTTTACTCAATTCTGACCTATCTCTTGAGGCTCAAATTAGTAGAACGATAAGTTCATGCTTCTACTAGCTGAAACAAATTAAATGCATACGCAAAAATTTGCCGGTTGATGCCGCCCGTCAATTAATAAATGCGTTTGTAGTGTCTAGAGTCGATTATTGTAATGGTATCTATGCAGGTCTACCAATGAACAAAATGACTCGCCTATAATCTGTATTGAATGCCGCAGCGAGACTTATTTTCGGAATCTCTAAGTTCAGTCATATCACTCCACTACTTCGGGAACTACACTGGCTACGTTTTCCACAGAGGATCGAATACAAACTCTGTTGGCTTATGTATAAGTCACTGCACAACTCTGCTCCGGAATATTTAAGGGAACTATGCATTACAGATGAACTAGCTGACAGGCGTCTCACGCTTAGATCAGCTACGTCTACGGCGAGAGGAAAAGTTATTATACCTCTACGCAAACAGCGCACTAAATTTAGTGAACGCGCATTTGCGGTCGCAGGCCCTATGGCATGGAATGCTCTCCCAGCAGAGGTGCGAGGCTGTGAAAGTGAAGTGATGTTTCGGAAAAAACTTAAAACCCACTTGTTCTCTAAATCATTTGAATTAATCCGTAGCACGTGACAACGAAATATATTGTTTTAATTAAATTACAAATTTAAAAGCTTCAATTAAATTTATTTAACAATAGAATCACTATGTAAAGCGCCCTTGACGTATTATATTACGAAAATGGCGCTATCTATAATAATAATAATAATTTACAGGACTTATAACCGGTCATTGGCTGATTTAAGTGGCCACTTTACACATTGTGTAACATTCACTATTTTGCCTATGTTTGAACACCCGTGTTTCTTCGATTCTTCCATCTGTTGATTTGACTGAATTTAAAAATTTCATGACATGAGCCATTGTTTTACTTAAATTACAAATTTAAAAGCTTCAATCAAATTAATTTAATAATAGAATCACTATGTAAAGCGCCCTTGAGGTCTTTTATTACGAAAATGGCGCTATATAAGTTATCCATAATAATTAAAGTAGATTTCAGTGCACCGTTCATTCTGTTCCCGGCACTCACCCTCCTTTCAATATTTTTCTCAGTCTTTCCATCTTTAGAATTCATACTTCCCAGATACACAAATTCTTCTACCTGATTCAGAATATCTCCGTTCACACTGATCTCACATTTAGTTATACTTTCTCCCATTCAAAAACCATCACTTTGGATTTATCAACATTCATAAGCAAGTCGCTTTTTTCGCATATATCGTAGATTAAAAAGTACGGCATCATTAGCATACAGAAGACAGTTACCAGTTAAACCACTCATTTTTGCTCCCATTCTTAAATCTTTTAGTTCTTTCATACAGTTATCGATACATATGTTGAACAACCATGGCGACATTACACATCCCTGTTCGACTCCTTTAGGAATGATAATCCACGATGTGAATGACTTATTCACCTTCACACATGCTGTGCTGTCCTTGTACAGAGACGCAATGGCCCTTGTCAGGTTACCATATACTCCATATTCCATAATTTTATTAAAAAAAACGAAAATTATAAATTTTTTCAAATTTTAATTGGTACAAACGAATCTAATAAATGTCAATCCACTATAAATTTACCGTGCCGTTTAGATTAAGATGATATGTGTGGAATAGGCTATTCTTCGTCGAATATCACGCGGCTGTTTTGTTTATTTGGAAAAATGTGTAATTAATGAACAGACTTATTTACATACATTTTTTTAAAAATTTTATTTTAATAAATATTTTGCGTTCTTATGATTTACCCAAATATTTAATTTTGAGGGCCATTTTCAACGAGTTGTAAATAACTCACTATTAGAAGATGGGAATCAAGTTGGGGTAGAGTAGGATTCGAACCACGGACCTTTGGTCCGTGAGTCCGAGACACCAGCCACAGGACTACAACCCGATTCTGTACATATCGGCAGTTTAGCAGCTATCAGCTTTCTATTCAGTAACTTCTAACTTATATTTACATTCTGCATCGTGATGGGTTAAACAGGTCTTAAAGTGATATAGACTACAATAATTGTCAAGTAAATAAATAATCAGCAAGGCAAAAATAAGCAACTCACATTTAAAACATATAAAATACCAGTATATTTTAGAGTAACATATTTATTAGTGAAAAAGTATTTAACATTAGATAACATTCATCTTTTAATTATAAACAAACTAATTCAATTATTTAATTAGCAAACCATAGAATAAAGAATAGTCCAGAAGGAGCGTAGAATCATATTTGAATACATCGGACTGTGTCCGAAAATCCCCCCACTTTCGCCGCGCACATTTGTAAAGTCGCCGCGTTATGTTGCCAGATAGGAAAAAATAAAATCATTACACAAATGTAAGGTAAAAAAAAAGCAATTTATTGATTTCTCGAATTTAATAAGAGTAATTGAATTAATGAACTTTGAACATAAAACGGATATTTTTATATCATGTTAAATAATAATATCTGATGTTTTGAAGATAATGTCGGTCAAATGTCTACCACGGCGTTGTTAAATCCGAGGTCCAATTTTCATTAATTCTCTCATTAGATGAGCAAAGTAGGGTAAAAAAAATTTTACCTTGTCAACACTAACGAAATGTCCATTTTGTTTTTTTTTTTACAATCTGACAAATGGAAAAATAATTCAATTTTTAAGTAATGCATTTGCTACTTACACATGCATTTGATAAATCATGGAATGTGATCCCATCCTGTTTCTTAAAAATCCCAGCAGTATTTCTACACTTTAAAACGACACAACACGGCACATTTGAATTCAAATCAGGAGTTGCGTACTGAGCGACGTCTACAAATAAAATAATGGGTCAAAACGTAAAACTACTCTTTTAAGAGTAGTTTAGTCGCCTTCTGTTTGATGCGCGTATGCGGTTTCTGGACTGTTCTTAATTCTATGTAGCAAACATTTCCCTGGAAACTATCTTAAGTAATTCTTTGCACTTGTTAAAACAGAAACAGTGTGGTCACTGATCACTAAAATAGCCTTTCTGCGGAAGTGGCATGAACATTTGGTCATCTTGCGCTTTTTGTGACGACAGAATGCGCAAATGTGCGTGTTTGTTCGATAGCGCCTGAAATGTTATTGACGTAGCACTTTGCATTGTCAAGATATCTTTGGGGAGCGTGCATGAGCAGATGTATGAATGTAGAAGTGGTGAGGTCCGTATGAAGGGGCGCGATGACTTCTTTGCTAGTTTGGAAATTCTGATCAGTACTGATTTGAGGGTCTCAATACTCTAATCTGGCGGCAGGGGAAGGTCTTGATCATCTTCTGACGGCTTTCTCCCCGAACTCCTTACCTAGAAAATACAAATGAACTATTTTTGAAGAGTAAACATTTTTGCTATGCAGTGAATGAGTCGGTTCAGAGCGAAGTGTAAAATTCTTATTCTAAGTGTAAATTTAAAAAACCTAATAAAGATCTATGAAATACTGTCTTTAAAAAAAACATCAAATTGCCAAGACGGTAATGAAAAAAATTGCAAAAAAAATTCAATTTTGGGAAGAATTAAAAGATTTGTTGATTCATGCAAAATTATTTCAAACACAATTAAGAATTTCAGGCCTACGGGAAATTGGATACAAAAAATGTTTTCTTGTGCGCAACAAAAATTAGAGCATTAAATTGTAGGGAAAAATTTCTTAAAAATGTGCAAAAAATATTTTAACAAAAACGAACTACTTTGAACGACGTCACTGGTTCATACGAATGAACCTGGTTGCGCCGATAATTTGTTTCAATGTATTCTAGCCAGAAGAATCGTATGTAAGTAGATACTGGCTAATTTTGGTTTGTGAGGTTGCCACGCCTGCCGGGACATTTTGTTGGTTGGCAACACTGCTTTTCCCCCGCGCCATTCTTCGCTTTTCCATCGAGTTATGTTCGCGCGCTTTTCTAATTATCGATAAGTATTTTTCGCTATTTCGCCGTAAAAGTTAATATAACTTAACGCTTAAACTCGCACTACGCTGCAAACATTTTACTATCCATCACCATTCATCATCATCCGCCGCGCCACCAACGGTTTCCCTGATAGCATGAGCTGATCGCCGACAAGGAAGAAGACTCAACACCAGGTTAGTCAGTGTTATTACATGTTGATTTTCTCTGGTTCGAGTACATCTTAATAGATTGTTGGCTGCATTATCCGATAGCTCACATTGTCAGTTTTTGAGAAAATAATTTAATTGTCCGCTATCATAAAATATATTCAACCAATGATAAGAGAGTTACGGAAGATTTCTGGTTTTCTTGCCGAAAATCGACCAATGGGCAGAACTGATCGAGAATGAGCGGAAGAGAACCTGTGACGTCACATGCGGAGTTATTTCAGAAATACAAAACTTTAAAAAATCATAGCGATGTATAAAATACGATGTATAAAAATTGTAAAATTTTGTTTTTACTTAGTTTTATAATCTATTAACAAATAATAAAATAATAAAAATAACGTCGAACTTCCTCATTAATTGACTCAGACACGTGTGTATATCATCACAAATATTATATAGGATCAGAAACACAACAATAATCACTAAAAAAATAACAAATATATGCCTAAAAAAATTGTCTACTACGCCATCAAATCATACAGTATATTCTGCAGCATGGAATCATTGGATGGGGAGGAGCTTACAAGACAAATTTACGTCCACTTTTGACTGCTAAAAAAAACAATCGCTAAAATTACATTAAAAAAGCCTAAAACTTACCCTTCAAATTTAATTTTTAAAGAACTAGATATACCTTCAATTGATAACATTTTGAAAAAAAGCATTTATCATACAAACTTTCGAAGAAAAATTACCCACTAATTTACAAAATTCTCGAAAACCTATATTTCCAGAAAAAAATAACTTTACACAAATGAAACACAACTGCGGCTTTAAATCATTATTCATATGTTGAGAAAATAAAACTTTAATAATCTTCCGGAAATCTTAAAATCAATAGCAAATATTAATACATTTAAATATTAAAAAAAAAAAACACATGAGACCCACCCTATCCTGAACTTTATACACTGGAAAATTGTGTATATTTTATAATATAATAACTAATTTTAAGGAATCTCTTATATGTAGAAAAATAAAATGTAATCGAGGGTTATCTGAAATGTTTCCGACCTCAACATGAAGATGACAGCACTTGTCAATGAAAATTGGGAAATGTGTTTGCGCATGCGTTGAAAGCAATTCATAAAAAATTCGGCCGTTTTGGACGGGCAGTTATTATTTGACAGTCGTTAGAGTGTTCTATAAGTATTTTTGTAAAAATGGAAAAAATCGAGTATCGAGCTGTTATTAAATATGTGTTTTTGAAAGGCAATACGCTTAAGCTAGGGTTTCCTAGGACAGCGGTGCCCGTATCTTAACGGCCGTAGTGAACGGTGATGCGGTGGACTGCCGTTTTAACGATGACTAGAGTGTGGTTTCCTAGGAAAACAGTGTTAAACGGTGTTGATTACACCGTTTTCATAGGAAACCACTTTCTCGGCACCGTTACGACGGCTATCCACCGCATCACCGTTCACTACGGCCGTTAAGATACGGGCACCGCTGTCCTAGGAAACCCTAGCTTTACGCAAATCAAAGACGAATTGGACACGGTGTACGGGGACTCTGCTTCGTCGTTTACCACAGTAAAAATTTAGGCAGATGAATTTAAACGTGGACGTACCAGCTTGGATGACAATGAACATTTTGGATGGCCAAAATCTGCAACCACTAAAAATAACATCGCCCAAGTTCGTCAAATGGTGCTGGACAACCGTCGCATTAAATAAAAAAGTCTTTGAACTGTCCAAAGAACGCGTTTGTTGCGTATTAAAATTTTATATCCGATTTAGGCATGAGAAAGCTGACCGCGCGCTGGGTGCCGCGTTTGCTCACTCCGGACCAAAAACGTGTTCGAATGAACATTTGCACCGCTCTCTTGGTGCAGTTGCGGCGCAATAAATCAGACTTTTGGCGCCGGTTAGTTACGGTAGATGAATCTCGGATTCACCATGCTATTCCAGAAACAAAAAATCAGTCCAAACAGTGGACTGCGAAGGTAGAATCGGCCCCAAAAAGGCGAAAACTGTTCCTTCGGCTAGGAAAGTGATGGCGACTGTTTTTTGAGATAGTCATGGAGTTATTTTCATCGATTACCAAAAAAAAGGAAAAACTATTACTGAAGCATACTACGCATCATTAATTGGCAAGTCGAAGACAGAAATCTCGGAAAAACGCCCACATTTGAAAAAGAAAAAAAAATGCTTCTCCAAGACAATGCACCTACTCACACCTAGAGATGCAAGGCGGTAAAATTACCGCGGTATTTTACGGGAACTTTACCAGATTTTGGTAAAATACGGTATTTTTCGGTATTTTTCGGTAAGAAACGAATTTGACGTACTAATTTTTATTTATGATGCGAATGTGTCTGGTTGTAGAAGTCGAGGAAGGCCGAGAAAGACATGGCATGATCAAGTACAACAAATTCTTGAAAGTGGTCATGTGAAAAGTCGGAATAATCGACGTGCGTGCATGAGAAGATGTATGAATGTGAAGGAAGCAAAGGAAGTGTGCCAGGACAGAGTGGTGTGGCGTTCTATCATCTCTGCCTACCCCTCTGGGGAAATGGCGTGATGGTTAGTTAGTTAGTTAGTTAATTTTTATTTTTCAAAGGTATTACAAATACGAGTAGCTTTGTTTAAGGACACTTGACATGACTGCAAAAACCTTCTTAAAAAACGGTATTACAAATACTTTAAACAGTGTACATTATAATATAAAAATAATGTAATATTTCATAATGCTACTTCAGATTAGCCTGCTTAACGAGGCATCAAGTTCTCGACGTCTTAGACCTCCGCTGCTAATTTAGTTCGTAGTTCATGTCACAACTACATAATGCGAACCTGACTTGTGAGGATGCACAGCAGCTGGCATCCGACCGAGATGCCTGGAGGATATTTGTGAACACCATATGCTCCAACTAGGTAGCGGACATGGAACGATGATGATGATGATGATGATGATGACTTTTGGTAGGTCAACTATCAAATAATTATTAAAAAGTTAGTGCAAATAGCACTTTTACGCTATTTTGATAAAATGTATTTGATGGTCAAACGTGTATCTTGGAAAGTATTGATCTCACAAAAAAAAAAATTATCACGATTTTTAAGTCAATTTTATTTTCCCAGACTCTCATATATTTTTTTTATTAACCTTCAGGGACGTAATTATACACAAAAAACTGATTTTAAGCACCATATTTTCAAAATTGCGGCATGAGCGGTGGTCGTCCAAGGCCACAAACTTAATGTTTTACTAAGGACCCTATGTCCACCGATCCTGTGAAGTTTCAAATCATAATATAAATCATACTTCAAATAAATCTCGACAACCACCCGATGGATCTAAACCTGGTTTTTGCAGTCATGTAAAGATCCTAAAACAAAGCTACCCGTATTTGTAATACCTACCGAAAAATAAAAAATAGTACGTCAAATTCGTTTCTTACCGAAAATTACCGTAAAATACCGTAAATTACGGTATTTTACCGCGACTTTTGGTAAAATTACGTAATTTTACATCCATACTCACACCTCAGCGGTTGCCATGGCGAAAATCCACGAATTACGGTTTGAACTGCTTGACCACTCTCTTACTCACCAGATCTAGCCTCGAGCAACTTTTTCGTTCCCTAAGCTAAATGTTGCGCTCGGAGGACAGAGATTATCATCAAATGAGGAGGCCATCACCTCCGTAAATGACTATTTTACAGGGAAAGACGCTAACTACTATTTGAATGGGTTGAAGAGATGGGAGCATCGCTGGGAGAAGTGTATAGATGTAAATGGAGACTATGTAGAAAAACAAAAATTAATTTGATGAATGAATATGAATATATAACAAGGGCAAAAAATAATATCATTGTTAATATTCCTCCCTTTAATTTAGCAAATATATAGGTTTTATTAATTTACCATCCTCCTTAAAGAATCCTGGGCAGATAAAGGCGGAGCAGTGTTTTGATCTTGGCCCTGAAAAAAAACCACTTAATCTTTAAAAATATGCACATCATAATCAATCCCTTTCCACACCTAATGGTGCAAATAGGAAAAACCACCAATTGGGTTTTGAGATGTTAAAATAAGTATAAAGTTCTGTGTTTTTAAACATCTCTTTTGGATTAGAGGGTTGTGTATATGAAAAAAAAACGTCAGTTAAGAAAATAAGATATTCCTATTCATTTATTTTTAATCAAGTCCATTTTTTATAAAATATTATGTATTCATTATAAAATAATTAATACAGAATAAATAAAATTGATGGTTCGAGTTATATTGGAGAAAATATATGTACACTTATTGATAATTAATTAATTTCATAATTAATACACTTAAAACAATCTACTTTAAGTGTATAAATTATGAGATTCATTAATTATCAATAAGTGTACATATATTTTCTCCAATATAACTCGGGCACGCACTCTCGCCGCATTTTTACCACTAACAAAACCCCACAAGACACACCGGAACTGCTCGACGTCGGCACGATCGGAGCTCGCCAGAATCTGCGTGTGCCCGGTCGTCTTCGGTTCAGTTGGCTTTTGCTCTCTCTTTCTAAAACTTACAAATACCCAAACCATGTAAATTCTTGTCACCGTTCATTCATTCAGTGTTGCACTTAATTTAATCATATCTAGTATTCATTATATTATCTATTAAATCTCAGAACACTGTAAGTTAATCTTTAATTTAATTTCACGCAACCTTGCAACGAAACTGCGGTAAGTGAAACCAACCATTTCATTTAAACAAAAGATTTCACTACACTACTATAAAAATATAATTTGTGATATGCATTTAAATTACATTGTATTATTTTTTATTATAAATTGATGAACACAAAATATTAAATAAAAAATGTTCTCGTGCAAAAATGAATTACATTTGCTTAACCCATTGTTTTTTTTTTCATATACACAGCCCTCTAATCCAATATAGATTTTTTTTTAAGATAGCACATTTGGTTAAAAAAAATAATCATCATCCTGTAGATTTAAAATGTGTTTGTGTGAGTTTTGTGAACGCGTCAGCTCTGGTTAATCGATCTGTTTTGGCTTTTGTAGCCCACCGTTTTAAGCCCAGAGGACCTACTCATTTTTAGAATGAAATATTGTCAAATGGATTATTTAAAAATGTCTATGTTTCAAAGGCATACTTGCGAAGAAGCGGAAGTGTGTAGAATCCCTCTATTCCCAGAGGCGAAACTTGCCTTGGTACCTGTAAAAAGAGAAAAAATATTCAAATCCATACCAATATCTGTACCTTAAAGCTGAAATATTTGAAGTCAATTGTTTAGGAGATCGTGATTGGTTTGAAGTTGTAAAACTGTTTAAAATGTATCTTACCAAGTAAAAACACAATTTATTGCTGTTTTTTTGGATTTATAGTCTTTTAATAAGAATATTTAAGAAAAAAAAACATTTAAAATATGGACTATCAAATAACTATGGGACTTCAATGTTTTTTGTACTAACCGCCCGGCCCGCGCCTTAATGGGGAATTATCATGCATAGACAACTCTCCTTATATTTTTATCTGTTCCCTGTGGCATTACCAACATTAAAATGAATGCATTACTCGTGAACTTCCGTGACAAAATTTATTACCAACTTACGAAGCGATCGTTTTCGAAAAATCTTATTTTCCAAACGAAAATAATTAATGAAAATATTCATTATAAGGGCTTATATAAACACTAGGAAAATCTTTTATTTGTGGAGAAGGTTAAATCCGATATTCCTCCCGAGTGATAATACCCTGTCCATCAGTTTACGTTGGAAGAACATCAAGAAATTTTAATATTCTTGTTAAAGAACATATGAGGTGTCTTCACACTAATGATTTCTCTGAATTCGCAAATCACCTAATCAATTTGAATCATGATTTCAATAAAAATGTTGAGTTAAAATCTTACATACAAATAATAAAGTGTTAAAAGTAAAAAATATGGAAATATTTCACACTAGGAAAGCTTTAAAAAATAATGTTTTTACGATGTTCCACTGTAATGGTCACCCTATTAAACCTATTAAGCTCACCCCTTCCCTCCATCCCCTCTACTTTTTTCATTTATTTCTCAAACAACAGAATATTTCCATAATTTAATCAGTGCATGTTTGTCCTAATCAGTGCACGTGCTTATTAAAATGCATGTCGTGTTGGTTTTATATTTTTGTGCAACAACTGTGGTGAAGGTGTATAGTGGGTTTTGCACATATTACAAAAAAGTATCCCTAACTCTATGAGGCCTGTGTTGAGTTATAATAGAAAGTGGAACATGAAAAGCATGCAGAACATTACAAATAAAAAATATTTCATTAAAATAAATTTTAATGAACACCTGGACAACACGCTTAACAGTACTGTATATAAATTTATGCGATGTCTAGCAACCGAAAAATTCCAGATCTTGTCTCGAGTTTACAATGCGACACAATCGGGACATTGGTGTATGCGAGCCGTAGTTAGTGCTGTGCTAATCGAGGAACAGCACATTATTATTTCACAACTGGCAGATCGGAACATTGAATGCCACTTGTTCCATTAACGATAAAGGTTTAAGTAATCTGCCCTCACTCAGTAGCCCAGTTACCTGGAGAGCGAGGCTTGGAGTGAAAAATTTGGAGAAAGAAGGCCAGACATGATATGTTTGGTTGCCAGGAGCTTACGAAGAACCGCCTCTTAAAGTTAATAGAAAAAAATACCTGGGGAAGAGCTCCCTCGCGACGATCCACCACTGCCAATTGTCAAAGGAGATTCTGTAAAAGAAATCAAAATTTTAAAATCAAAATTTTATGCCTGAAAAATAACGAGGGTTGCCTTTTATATTTTGAGATTTGGCGACACTGGTGCTGCTATCTGAGAACTGACACCTCTATCGTAGACTTTTAGAAGCTATATTTACTTAGAGAGTTTTTTTTACGGTTGCCATTTTCAATTGTTCAGTGCAAAAATGGAATTAAAACGAGAAAATTTTCGCGCGATTAATTTTTACAACTTTTGACGTGGATTAACTCAACAACATTTCATTGATGAACTTATTTCGACTTTTGATGATGAAGCTCCATCAAGGACCAGTGTTTATCGATGCTATACGGAATTCATAATATCCGTTATTCTGATTGATGGATCGCGTAGCAGGACTGAAGTGGAAATGGGCAGGACATGTTGCGAGAGAAGACTCCGCAAGATGGACCCCTAAAAAAAATTAAGATGGAGACCTTGGGAGAATAAGCGAGGCGTCGGAAGACCTAAATAAAGATGGTCCGACGACATAGCTGCTGTAGGGGGTAAAAATTGGCTGCAAGTAGCAACCGACCAAGAAAAACGGAAAAATATGGAAGAAGCCTATATTTAGCAGTGGAGGACAGAAGGCTGAAGAAGAAGTAGATACGGAATTCAATTGTGGCCGCAGTTCGCTCAACAATTTTGGTGAAGGTCGTCCAAAACCGGTTGTTGTTCCGAAAAACATTGATGCCGTGCATCAACTGATAATGGAAGATCGTAATTTGACTTACCGTGAGATTCAGGCATTCTTAAACATTAGTGGGACCAGCAAACATTCAATATTACACGAACATTTGGGCGTCAAAAAGATTTGTTGTGAAAGGCGCCTTATTTCTTCATTTCTTATTATGTCTCTTAGACACACATAGAGCATCTGTCTTTCCATTTCAACTGATAATGGAAGATCTTAGAGATTAGCGGACTTTCATTCTTCGCGTAGCAAGGATAAATATTTTTTGGATTACAATTCAGCATAGTTATACAAATTTTACTTTCCAAATCGGTTGTGAAAATTTCCATTTGAAGATTACGAAAAATACGAATTCATAATTTAAAAAAATAAGAGCGATACCTAGTCTTGTGTCCTATGTAGACTAGTGTGACATCACAGCCACACGAGAGTTAAGATCATTTTTAATATATATGAAAATACCAGCAGTTGTCTGATGAGTTTTCCTGGCCCTTTGCAGTTCGGCCGCCCATTTTTCAGCATCCTTAGTACCGGCAGATCCGCTCAGCTTGACCAGCATCTGAAGACCTATATGGCAACATAAACATAATTTTAGTATGTCCAAATCCTCGGGGGCCCGCCGGTCAAACCTGAGGATGTGAGAGCGCTCGCTTCCTACCGAAGAGCCCAATACTTCGAGGATCTAGGCCCAGAAGAGGAGATTTAGCACTCGCTCTACGACTTTTGAAGGTCTACAAATAGGCTTGGCTGGCGAGATAGTTTTAAAGACCCATCATAATAGCTATAGGCAGGTCGCAGTGACTTCAGGGTAGGTATGTATTCTGATGGGAAGTAAAAATTTATCTTAAATTTTATCTACTACTACCAAAACTGGTTGGATTTTCAGGGTAAAAAAGTGCGTCTTATGGTCCGAAAAATACGGTAGGTACTTAGTACTTACATTCAATGTTATCCGGATGCCGGTAGTGGAGTCTCGTATAAGCTGACAAAGCCTCTTTGTGTTTCCCCATGGCTCGAAGGCAACCAGCCTCTTGTAGAGCCCACTGGACCTGAGGACCATAACAACGCAATAATTGCAACCAAAATCATCCTCGCTTCTCATCCAAGATCGCCGAGTGAAGGCATATCGAGGTATAATCGGCAGAGCAACGTAGCGACACTTTTGTCGAATTGCGTTTTTTTAAGGAAAAGGGTTCCCTTTACTGATTGTCGTTTCTGGGGCTGGTGTTCCAAACGCTCTAACGGCCGTAGAAAAACCATTTATCTCGCGTATTTACGTACAAAATCCTGTGTAAAAATTGTCACGAAAATTATGAATCGTTGTATCCTATACCTGGTTAGGACAGAGTAGCGCCGCTCTTCTGTAGTAAGTCATGGCCAGTCCAGGGTCTCCGGACGCCCTGGCCCTGGAGCCGAGCCAGCCGGCCACGTCGGGCATCCCGGGGAAAATTGCATCTGCCTAAAATTATTGAAAAAATAACCGGCGTAATTCACCAAAATATTAATTCTATAATAGGGAAATTAGGGTATTAGAAGCAAACTCGGAAATCTCCATTGAAATGTATTTGCAGTCGGCAGTTGGCACATTTCTATTCGTTTTTGTAGCATGCAGTGCTGGGAACCATGTTGAGTTTAATTTAAGGCCGTCGTCTTTGCTATTGCAGATTTGTGCCCAAGTTTACACGCTTTTTTGTGTTCGTCAATCCTTTTCTTTGATGTGCGCCCTGTTCCTATGTACATTTTTTCACATCCTTCGCAACTTAGTTTATAAACAGCTTCCGTTTCCAGGGGATTTTTATCTTTTGGGTTAATGAATGTTTTTTTATTTTTCCCACAGTCCCAAACGTTGTTCTAATACTATGTTTCTTCAGCAGACCGACCTACTGCTGACTGCGACACGGTACAAAGTACTGGTACTTAAACACATACTTTTTTCTACAAAACACTCAGTTTACCCTGAAGCTGGCTCCTGCAATGGTAGCCGAAACGACGAAACAAAGCCAACACACACGGTATCACCCAAAAAAGAAACATATTGACCCACAATAAGGTTTTTTTGTCGGCCTCGTGGTGTAGTGGTCAGCGCGTTTGCCTACCATGCAAGAGGTCTCGGGCTCGATTTCTGACATAAAATATTTATTTAAGAAAGCGTTTTGCACCAAAATATTTCATCGTCCCTGTAAACGTAAGACTGAACATCTTACCTTCACGTGTCAAACATCACGCTGAGATTTGTGTACCAATGCATTGCCTTGTGCACCATTGGGTGCGGTAAGGGAATGATGATGATTGTTGAGGATTAGACGAGGTGTGAAGAATACCTTGCCACCCCAGGGGTGATATTCGGTAGAGAAAGCTTTTATCTCGCATATTTCGTATGTAAATACGCAAGATAAAAGATTTTTCTAAGGTATTTCTCGTATCTCTGCTGACCTGGCTGCTGAAGCTGGCGATCGTGAGACTTGCATATATGGAGCTGGAGGCCTCAAATGGCACAGCTCGTTTGATGAATTAAAAAAAAATATGTCCCACTAAAAAGTCCTAAGACTAAGTGGGTAACAAATTCTTATATGTATTTTTTAATTATAAAATAAACTTATTTCAACAGAGAGGGAAAAATTTTTTGAGAAGGGAATATGGGAATATGGATTCCATATTCCCTTCTCAAAAAAAATTTCCCTCTCTGTTGAAATAAATTTAAATATGAACAACTCCCTAGGGGGGAAATCCAGCCAGTCTGCAAGTATTTGGACGTAATCAAACATTGTTGAATTACTACCCGGTAAAAGAAGAAGTATAAAAATTGGAAAATTGTTTTCAGGCGTTGCCTAGTAGGTGATTTGGTTCAGCCGGATGAATCTCACCCACGTGATAAAGGTTTCAGCTCTTTTACTTCACAAAAGTCAACAGAAGGAAGAGTTGAGGAAATGTGGATGTTCAAACATGGGCAGTATGGTGAATGTTACACAGTGTGTAAAGTGGCCACTTAAACCAGCCAATGGCAGGTCATAAGCCCTGTAAATGCCTAGACTTCCATATTCCCTTCTCAACAAAATTTTCCGTCTCTGTTGAAATAATTTTTAAATATGAACAACACCCTAGGAAGGAAATCCAGCCAGTCTGCAAGGATTTGGACATAATCAAACATCGTTATTTTTTTATTTTTATTTATTTACAATTTTAAAAAACCCGTTAGGGTTACATTAGAAATTTAATATTGTCTAGTCATTTTATGTCTCGTCTAGTCTAGTTAGTTCAGTCATATAAAATAAACGCTGCTCTGCAGCACTGAAACTGAATGAGATTTGTTAAGCACTTCACTTGTTTGATGTTAGATCAGTACTAGATAATTATTATTAGATTTTAATGTTGTTTCCGGCACTCACACGTATGATTAATGTTGCGTGGAGTGCGCTAGGAAATGGGAAGGACAGGTAGGTATATACAGATTTTGTTGAGAGTTGGTCCGAACAATGATAACTCTACAATATTTTGAGTTTGTCCAAATTTTTGTAGACAAGGACTGGATTCAACTCCCTGGGGAGTTGTTTATATTAAAATATTACAACAGAGATGAAGAACATTTAAGATTAAATAAATAAAGGTTTCAGCTCTTTAACTTCATAAACATCAACAGATGAAAGAATTGAAGGAATGTGGATGTTCAAATATAGGCAGAATGGTGAATGTTACACAGTGTGTAAAGTGGCCACTTAAACCAGCCATTGACAGGTCATAAGCCCTGTAGATGCCTAGACTTCCATATTACCTTCTCTTAAATGTTCTTCATCTCTGTTGTAATATTTTAATATAAACAACTCCCCAGGGAGTTGAATCCAGTCCTTGTCTACAAAAATTTGGACAAACTCAAAATATTGTTGATAAATTACCTGGTCCATGAAGAAGTATAGAAATTGAAAAAATAATATTTTCAGGCGTTGCCTAGTATGTAAGTGAAATAATTCAATTAGACGAATCTCACCCGCATAAATAAAGGTTTCAGCTCTTTAACTTCACAAACATCAACAGATGAAAGAATTGAAGGAATATGGATGTTCAAATATAGGCAGAATGGTGAATGTTCCAAATTTTTGTAGACAAGGACTGGATTCAACTCCCTGGGGAGTTGATTATATTAAAATATTACAACAGAGATGAAGAACATTTAAGATTAAATAAATAAAGGTTTCAGCTCTTTAACTTCACAAACATCAACAGATGAAAGAATTGAAGGAATATGGATGTTCAAATATAGGCAGAATGGTGAAGCCCTGTAGATGCCTAGACTTCCATATTACCTTCTCTTAAATGTTCTTCATCTCTGTTGTAATATTTTAATATAAACAACTCCCCAGGGAGTTGAATCCAGTCCTTGTCTACAAAAATTTGGACAAACTCAAAATATTGTTGATAAATTACCTGGTCCATGAAGAAGTATAGAAATTGAAAAAATAATATTTTCAGGCGTTGCCTAGTATGTAAGTGAAATAATTCAATTAGACGAATCTCACCCGCATAAATAAAGGTTTCAGCTCTTTAACTTCACAAACATCAACAGATGAAAGAATTGAGGGAATATGGATGTTCAAATATAGGCAGAATGGTGAATGTTACACAGTGTGTAAAGTGGCCACTTAAACCAGCCATTGACAGGTCATAAGCCCTGTAGATGCCTAGACTTCCATATTACCTTCTCTTAAATGTTCTTCATCTCTGTTGTAATATTTTAATGATAACTCTAATAAACTCACGTCTAAATAGCAGTGTTGCGCCATCGTGAGGTCTCCGGCTTCCTCATACACGCGAGCCATCTCGCACAGCACTCCCGTGTCGTGCGGGAGATCTGCCAGCACCTGGTGGTACCTGCGCGACAAACAAAACAGGGTTCGCTCACGCGGAGTGAATGGATGATAAAAAAAACAAAATAATGGAGGATGAGTAGAAATACATGAAGCGTTGCCTCACCTCCAACAGTAGGTACATAATGATAAACCGCAATATTCTGTCCGCCTCGCGGCGTAACGGTCAGCGCGTTTGCCTACTGTGCATCAGAGGTCTTGGGTTCGATTCCCGACTTGGTTAACTTGAATAATAATTTATTTTAAAAGCTGCTGCAATAGAATATTTCTTTTAGATTCAGGTTGTGGTCCCGTGCTAGTGTTGCGGACTCACGGGCCAGAGGTCCGAGGTTCAAACCCCACTCTACCACAACTTGATTTCCATTTTCTTATAGTGAATTATTTACAACTCGTTGAAAATGGCCACTGAAATTGAAATATTTGGGTAAATTATAAGAACGCTGCTATTCTAAAAAATAAAAAAAAATAGTTCCTCGACTAGCGCCTGAAACGTAGGACTGATCATCTTACCTTCATGTAACAAAAAAACAATCAATATACGCCCCATACACTATTAGGTGCGGACAGGGGATGATGATGATGGTATTTTGAGCATGTACAAATTTAAAATGGTAAAAATAATTTAAACTGTTATTTTTATTTCCAAAACAGCTGAAACGGTTTTACAAAAAAATTAAACTGTTACTTGGTAAAAATAGTTGTGGAGGCCTAATTCATTGATCGATGACACACACATGTGTAATGATTTCGCCTGAAATAAAGAGTAACGACCGATGAAGCAAGTCATCATTTTATATTGAAAACAATACAATATATTGCAAGGCCAACGGTATTGCACATAAAACGTCCGTGTACTTAAAAGCAATATCTTGAAGTACACTATATTCGTTCCTACCATGGAGACATGAAGAACAAAGAA
Organism: Micrasema longulum; assembly: GCF_059751315.1. NCBI lineage: Eukaryota > Metazoa > Arthropoda > Insecta > Trichoptera > Brachycentridae > Micrasema > Micrasema longulum. Next base: position 381 of record NW_028279995.1, on the reverse strand, counting down.
ACGCGGCCTATGAAGAGACTACGGTGCGTGGTAACAAAAGTCAGCCCGACCAAGTCAGCTCAGCGCAGTCACTCAGTTCCAGCATGTAGTCCAAGTACAGCCAATTCAACGCATAATCGTCGTAACACTTGCGCAACATGATTAAATTCACCATTTATTCGCCATGTAATAAATACACCCACCAAACATCACCTCGTGTCTTCTGTCGATCCCCAACCGGGGTAGGAGCTCCGACCATCGACAACCACCCGAATTCCACATATGTCAACCTTATTTTTGTGCTAAAAAATAAAGTCTCGCGTGCTGGACTCACCAGTGGATTGCGGCATCCGAGTCTTGCAGCTGTCGGCACAGTGCCGCTTGTCTTATCTTGGGCAGAGA